>NW_027141141.1:1172500-1221366 GCF_036365525.1 Heterodontus francisci | reverse complement strand
TCTGTGATGTTCGACACTCGTTTAAACACTTTCTTCAGCTTAATGATACCTTCCAATAATTTTAGGGGGCTTATTTCTGCCATGTCGGGTCACCATCTTAAAATCAGATGTACATCACTTTGCCACTCCAGATGTATAGAGCACAACACCAATACCAATTTATACAGCACTCCTGATCTACACAGAACACCATCATTCCTGATCTATCCAGTGCACCTTCACTCCTGATATATATAGCACACTTTCACACCTGAAGTATACACTGCAGCTCCATTCCAAATTGGGCTGTACAATCCATCCATTCAGAATATTTGGTCTTCTAAGTATGGTATATTGGTGAGGAATATTGGAATTGGCAAGCCTCTTCTTCTTCTTCTTTGGCCTCCTTATCTCGAGAGACAATGGGTAAGTGCCTGGAGGTGGTCAGTGGTTTGTGAAGCAGCGCCTGGAGTGGCTAGAAAGGCCAATTCTAGAGTGACAGACTCTTCCACAGGTGCTGCACTGCAGCTCCATTCCAAATTGGGCTGTACAATCCATCCATTCAGAATATTTGGTCTTCTAAGTATGGTATTTTGGTGAGGAATATTGGAATTAGCAAGCCTATGAAGTCAGTAACTTACTTAACTGGATGAGTTTGTAAGATTTATATACCATGATGTACAAAAGGATATATGTACATTTTAAGACTCTTTATTGGCTTTTCCCTTGTGCACCAAAACAAGTTGGCTACACTACCATTTTGTCAGAATACTAAAATCTTGAAAAATACATTTTTATAAAGCAACCGGGCCATTATAAATAAGGAGACAGAGCTACAGATGTTACCTAAAGTAAGAATCTCTTACAGTCCTATCACATTGCACACGAGATAATCCCCTGTCGCCACATACACTCCACAGATCTTGTTCACAGTTTTGACTGTAAAACTGTATTAAGTTTGAACATGAACTGTTTTATATATTACACAGTCTGCCTTGGATGGTAACATAATCACTTAACATCCACCATTACCAATAAAGGGAACAGTGAAATATCTGTTGAAAGAGAGTTTCTTGGTGAATTATAGATGATGAATGACATTTCTGTCTCAGCCCTGTCTTCAGTGATGTGTAGAATTCCTTCCAGGGCGTTCCAAATCATTGCCTCAACTAGTCCTTACCTTCTGACTAGGTTTCAATAAATGTCACATTTAGATCACCATTTGAAGGTCTCTCACCATGCTTCAATATGCTTGAGTGACAAGGTGTTGAAACCTAATGGGTACCTTTGACGTGCAAATTCACTGTATATGTGTTGCAGGTTCTTGTCCTGGGTTAGACGATGTGCACGCTTGAAGTTCTGTTTGGATTGATGGTTTTGGTTCGTAATTCTGCATTTGATACTGAGATAGACATTAATTGCTCTTTAGTATAGAATCTCTTCAGATTAAGCTCAACTTTTGTCATCACACTCGCCATTGAAAAAGCTGCGAGTCTTTCAGAATTTAGATCCATAGCTGCCTATTTTTTCTGATTTGATATTATACTCTATAATTTGTGTCCTGTTACAATTTTTTATATGAGTATTTTGGGCTTTGAGCAATAGTGCAAAATGGACAATATGGTCTCAACCGCTTGTTACACATCTTTCCTGATTTCCATTTCCAATGTGGAAATAAAAATCAGGAAAAGAATGAAAGACTTGCATTTATATAGCACCTTTCATGACCACAGGATGTTCCAAAGTGCTTTACAGCCAATTAAGTACTTTTTGAAGTGTTGTACTGTAGGAAATATGGCAACCACTTTGCACACAACAGGCTCCCACAAACAACAAAGTGATAATGACCAGATTTTTTTGGTCATGTTGATTTATGGATAAATATAGGCCAGGACAGTGGGGATAACTTCTCTGTTCCTCCTCAAAATACTCCCAGGGGATCTTTTACATCCATCTGAGAGGGCAGACAATGCCTCAGTTGAACATTTCATTTAAAAGATAGCACCTTGAATAGTGCAGCACTCTCTCAGTACTGCAATGGAAAATTTTTATTAACCAAGTGTCTCAAGGGATATGGAGCAAAGGAAGGTATATGGAGTTAGTTCAAAGATCAGCCATGACCTCATTGAATGGCAGAACAGATTCGAGGGACTAAATGACCGACTCCTTCCGATGTTCCTACGAATTCTTTTTCTTTTCTGGTCCTGTAAGTGCAGAACATGTCTTTTTATTCTGAAACATTGTGAAAGAGTAGAAACTCAATTTGTACAGCATCTATAATATCCATCTTTTGAAAGAATAATTAAGACTTACTCTCTGATAGGATTCTAAAATCCCAGGTCAGTAGAAAGCAGGATTTTAAATTTGTCATTTTTGATTCCTGACCCCATCTGTCACTTCCGAGAAGCCTCTCGCAGATGTGTCAGTAGAGTATCCCCATGGATCTGATGGATCAGTGCTCTGAGATAATATTATTGAGTCTCTAGCCACTCTTTGAGGACGTCTTTCCTATTTCTATGCTGGTACAAGCAATTTCGAAACGGCAATGAAGGACGAAAAAACTCATCTGTCTTCATAATCCAACAAGTGCATAACTGGGCAAAAGGCCCAGGAACAACACCAGAAGGAACGACATCACCTGCTAACACATTAAGGGTACACAGAATATTTTGCCAGAATGGGGAAGTCTTAGGATACTGAGACAAAATTTGATGCAATATTTTCTGAGTGCAGAGTTATAAATAATAAGAGGTTTGTTTTGATAATTCACATAGGAACACCCATTCCTAATGCACTATACCATACATCATCGGGCTCTGTCAAAATTGCTTCTAAGCCAGCTATTATGAGGTGCATAAAGGAGCCTTTGATTGACTTCAGTTGTCTAACTTTTCCTCCCTTCCTTTATATTGATAAATGTCTCATCTCCACTTGAAGTCTTGGAGCAATCATACTTGGAGCAAAACTTTTATCAAAATGCTATATTGTGAGAACAAAAAGGATTTCCACTAATGTCTACTACAAGAATATCGCCCCCCACCCCCCCGTGCCCCCACCAACTCCATCCTCCGATTCCCACAGCTACCTCAATCATAGTTCCTCACCTCAGCTTCCTGTGAGGGCTTTATTCCATTCTCTCAGTTTCTCTACCTCTGGTAAAACCTGGCTACCCGACCAAACCCAACTACATGTGTTGGGTTCGGGTCGGGTCTGTATTCTATGTCCAGCATTCAGGCTCGGGTCCAGTTGGACTGGACTGTACTGTTTTGTTTCATATCGTTTTCATTTTAATCTACAATTTTTTGCTGTTTCAATAATACGTTTTTTATTTTCAGGTCGGGTCAGGCATCTAAAAAAATTAAAGGACTCGGGCTTGGGTGGGCTTCAGATTGGCTGTTGTCGGGTTGGGCCCAGGTCAGGTTTTAATTTTACACCCCAGCCAAGCTTTAATCTCTAGTCTAAGCTGAAAAGTTACAACTTTTCTTCTCAAGATAATCTTAATCATATTCCTGGTCCATTTCTAAGTTACTTTTAATTCTACACTGGGTCAAAGCCAGATCAATGCTGGTTATATTTGCAAAAACCTGTTCTTTTGAGTTACTTCTCTAAGTCTGTGGTTTTGGGTTGTAAATCCCTGTATTACAACAGTTCTTATCTGCACTATAGACACTAATCCACTCATAATCTAATATACACTGAAGACTAGCAAAAAAAAAACAAGCTGTTTCAAAGGTTCTGTCTCTATTTTCTGAGGGCTTTTATGGAACTGATTTCTGTTATAGAGTAAAGCACATCTATTTCATTTAATTATATCAAGTAATGTTTTAGTTCAAAATTTTTTACATTTTTTTTCTCCAGCAATTGATTTTAAGGCTTCATTCCCATTAGTGGCTTGAGATTCCTGACTGGTTTGCTTATCAAGCTGACCTGAAGGTCAGTGGCTACTTTGTTTTTTCACCGGGTGCTCCGGTTTCCTCCCACAGCCAAAAGACTTGCAGGTTGATAGGTAAATTGGCCATTATAAATTGCCCCTAGTATAGGTAGGTGGTAGGGGAACATAAGGACAGGTGAGGATGTGGTAGGAATATGGAATTAGTGTAGGATTAGTATAAATGGGTGGTTAATGGTCGGCACAGACTCGGTGGGCCGAAGGGCCTGTTTCAGTGCTGTATCTCTAAATCTAAAAAAATCTAAAAATATGAAGAAATTTTGAAAAATGGGGACTTTTTTCATTAGAACAATGCAATTTATGGGACAACCTATGAAAGGTTGGGAATGGATAAATAGAGGCGGAATGTATCCAGTGATCAAAGCATTTTAGAACAAGGCAGCATGGATACCAGATTAAATGCAGGAGAGCTAGAACTGAGAGCAAGAGATAATTTCCAATGTAGAGAGTTGTGAGGCTCTGGGATTCATATACAGGTTTAGTGATTGAGGCAGAAAAAAGCATGAAGGGATATGGATAAAAATGATTAGAACTATTTAGTTGCATGGGTTGGTTGTGCTGAGTAACCTGTTTTCATATTGTAACATCTATGTGTTTCTGCATGTCCCACTGTTCTCCATTGGGCAGAAAGCCTATCACTGGAGCAACCCAAATTTGAAGGTCAGTTGTTGTTGAATTTCCAAATCTTAGCCCAGCAAGCTGATTTTAGATTTGCTGCTCACGCAGATTTTTTTATTTTGTTAGAATTTATTGTCTCGCAAGCAGTTTAAGTCACTCAGAGATCTTTTTAACTGTTCAATGGATTTTGTTTTGTGTGCCAAGTAGCAGGAAACATTTGAGTCAATATCCAAGGACTTCAGCAGACAACGTAAAATCATTTAAATGACTCTGATAATTCAAGCCAACTTTTTAAAGACTTTACAGCAGCTCAACATACAAGGATCACTAGTCTGTGGCAAAGGAACCAGACTTACAATTTGCAAGGGATGGGGTCTGAACTGGAAGCCTCTTAGCTTCCAGAAGCAATCTTCTGGGTCTGCCAGAGGGGACTAAAGAAGGAGCTGCCAAGTTCATTCAAGTTGCAACAACTGCAGACATTGTAGTACCAATAAATGCAAAAGGGTTAAGATCGAGAACCAGTTGACAAACCCACCCAAAAGGAATGGATGATCACATTGACATCTCAAACAAAAGTGTACATTTTTGGTGCACACTGAAATCAACATGGATATTATAATATTAGGGATATAGTCTTAATAACCATTTTAATATATTTTTAAATGTAATTTTTTCTTGGTCTCCTACTTCCATGAACTACTTGACCCTCTGCATTGACCTCCTAACAACCATCTTAGGCCACAGCAGAGGTCGGTGACTCAGTATTGGATTTTGAATATGAATCACATTCATGTGGTACACTTTGTTTGAGTGCCAACATGTGCCATAGTGCCTTTCACCAACTCAGGACATCCCAAAGTGCTTTACGGTCAATGAATTACTTCTGATGTGCAGTCACTGTTATGTGGAAAGTGTGGCAGCAAATTTGCACGCAGCAAAATTGTACAATTGCTTTGTCTGGTAAACTGTCAATGAAATTGTTAAGTAAAGATTATTTGAAATAATATCCTCTTTGCTATGGCTGGTCACTAGCCATTGGATGAATCTGAAAATCTAAAATAATATTGACACAGATTGTGCTGGAGTGGGGCATTTTGTAATGTGCCCTGTTAATTAAAATGTCTTCCCTCAGCCTTCAGCTTACATACAAACATACGAATTAGGAGCAGGAGTAGGCCACTCGGCCCTTCGAGCCTGCTCCGCCATTCAATAAATTCATGGCTGAACTGATTACTCCACATTTCCCCCGATAACCTTCCACCCCTTTGCTTATCAAGAGTCTATCTACCTCTGCCTTAAAAATATTCAAAGACTCTGCTTCCACTGCCTTTTGAGGAAGAGAATTCCAAAGACTCACAACCCTCTGAGAGAAATAAATTCTTCTCATTTCTGTCTTAAATGGGCGACCCCTTATTTTTAAACAGTGACCCCTAGTTCTTGATTCTCCCACAAGGGGAAACATCCTTTCCACATCCACCCTGTCAAGATCCCTCAGGATCTTATATGTTTCAATCAAGTCACCTTTTACTCTTCTAAATTCCAGCAGATACAAACCTAGCCTGTCCAACCTTTCCTCATAAGACAGCCCACCCATTCCTGATATTAGTCTAGTAAACCTTCTCTGTACTGCCTCGAATGCATTTACATCCTTCCTTAAATAAGGAGACCAGTACTGTACACAGTACTCCAGATGTGGTCTCACAATGCCATGTATAGCTGAAGTATAACCTCCCTACTTTTGTATTCAATTCCCTTCATGATAAACAATAACATTCTATTAGCTTTCCTAATTACGTGCTGTACCTGGATACTAACCTTTTGCGATTCATACACTAGGGCACCCAGATCCCTCTAGATCTCAGAGCTCTGCAATCTCTCACCATTTAGATAATATGCTTCTTTTTTATTCTTCCTGCCAAAGTGGATAATTTCACACTTTCCCATATTATACTCCATTTGCCAGGTCTTTGCCCACTCACTTAACCTATCTATATTCCTTTCTAGCCTCCTTATGTCCTCTTCACAAGTTACTTTCCTACCTATCTTTGTGTCATCAGCAAATTTAGCTACCAAACCTTCAGTCCCTTCATCTAAGTCATTTATATAAATTGTAAAAAGTTGAAACCCCAGCACAGATCCCTGTGGCACACCACTTGTTACATCTTGCCAACCAGAAAATGACCCATTTATTTGCCTACTGTCTCTTTCCTGTTAGCCAGCCAATCTTCTATCCATGCCAATATGTTACCCCCTACACCATGAGCTTTTATTTTCTGCAATAACCTTTGATGTGGCACGTTATCAAGTGCCTTCTGGAAATCCAAGTACAATACATCCACCGGTTCCCCTTTATCCACAGCACATGTAACTCCCTCAAAAAACTCCAATACATTGGTTAAACATGATTTTCCTTTCACAAAACCATGTTGACTCTGCCTTATTACGTTGAATTTTTCGAAATGCCCTTCTATAATGTCTTTAATAATAGCGTCTAACATTTTCCCTAAGACAGATGTTAAGCTAACTGGCCTGTAGTTTCTTGCTTTCTGTCTCCCTCACTTTTTGAATATAGGAGTTACATTTGCTATTTTCCAATCTAAAGGAACCTTCCCCGAATCTAGGGAGTTTTGGAAAATTAAAAGTAACGCATCAACTATCTTATTAGCCACTTCTTTTAACACCCTAGGATGATGTCCATCAGGATCCGGGGACTTGTCAGCCCACAGCTCCAACAATTTTGTTCAATACCACTTCCCTGGTGATTGTAATTTTATTGTGTTCCTCCCTCCCTCCCACTTCCTGACTTTCAGCTAATACTGTATACTTGTATGTTACTTGTATGCTCAATAGTGAAGACCGATGTAAAATATCTGTTCAATTCATCTGCATCTCCTTATTATCCATTATTAATTCCCAGACTCACTTTACATAGGATCAATGCTCACTTTGTTAACTCTTTTCTTTTTTAAATATCTGTAGAAACTCTTACTATCTATCGTTATATTTCTAGCTAGCTTCCTCTTGTACTCTAATTTTACCTTTCTTATCAATCTTTTAGTCATTCTTTGCTGTTTTTTTATATTCTGTCCAATCTTCTGACCTGCCTCCCATCTTTGCATAATTATAGGCTTTTTCTTTAAGTTTGATACTATCTTTAACGGTTTTAGTTAACCAGGGATGGCGGATCCCACCCTTGGAATTTTTCTTTCTTGTTGAAATGTAACTATTCCGTGTACTCTGAAATATTCCCTTAAATGTCTGCTACTGCATCTCTATTGACCCATTCCTTAACCTGATTTGCCAGTTCACTTTAGCTAGCTCTGCTTTCATGCCCTCATAATTGGCCTTATTTAAGTTTAAAATACTAGTCTTGGATTCACTCTTCTCTACCTCAAACTGAATGTAAAATTCAGTCATATTATGATCGCTGCTACCTCGGGGCGCCTTAACAATGAGGTCATTAATTAATCCCATCTCGTTTCACAATACCAGGTCTAGTATAGCCTGCTCTCTGGTTGGATCCAGAATGTATTGTTCCAAGAAATTATCCCGAAAACATTCTATGTACTCTTCATCTCGGCTACCTCTGCCCATCTGATTTTTCCAGTCTATATGGAGGTTAAAATCCCTCGTAATTAACGCTGTACATTTCTGACAAGCTGCCATTATTTCTTCCTTTATACCCCATCCTACAGTGTGGTTAATGTCAAGTGGCCTGTACACCACTCCCCCAAATGACTTCTTGTCTTTATGATTGCTCATCTCTAGCAAACTGCTTCTACATCCTGGTGTCCTGACTTAGGTCATCCCTCTCTATTGCGCTAATACCATCATTAATTAATGGAGTTACCCCTTCACCTTTTCCTAACGTCCTGTCCTTCCTAAATGCCATGCACCCTTCAATATTCAGGTACCAATCGATGTTTTCCTGCAGCCATGTCTCTGTAATGACTATCAGATCGTACTTATTTATTTCTATTTCTGCTCTCAGTTCATCTGTTTTGTTTTGAATGCTACGTGCATTCAAATACAGAGCCTTTAGTTTTGTCCTTTTATTATTATTGTAACCTCTAGCCTTATCTGTTGATTTATTCTTAGACTTGTATGCTCTGTCCCTTCCTGTAACAGTATGTTTATCATTTCCCTTTTAATACCTTTCTCTCTTGCCTTGTCTCTACTCCTTGATTTACCATATCTTCCCAAATATGATCCCTTTCCCCCCACTATTCAGTTTAAAACCCTCTCTACTTCCCTAGTTATGTGGCTCGCTAGAACTCCAGCCCCAGCACTGTTCGGGTGTAGTCCATCCCAACGGTACAGCCACCACTTTCCCAGTATTGGTGCCAGTGCCCCAAGAACCGGAACCCACTTCTACCACAACAGTTGTTTTGCATGGAAGGTTGCTTGAAGTACGAGCTATAACGGGGCAATGGGGCATCTGGGACTTGGTTGAATGACAGGACCAACAATCAATCTCATTAACCAATGAGACTGAGGGACTGAGAAACAAACAGGAATAACGGAGAAAAAAATAGGATGAATTAGAGTCAAATCAAGTACAGAAAGAGAAATAGAGCGAGACAAAGAAAGTTTGCATTAAGAGAGAGAAAAAAAGAGACAAAAATTAAAAGCAAGGAAAAAATGTCAATTTTAATTTTGCATTTTAAAAATCTCTGAGAATAATTTACTACCTGCAGGAATGAGATTCCACAATTTCAATTGTTTCCTTTCTGGCCCAGAGAGGTTGATTGGTGTTTCAAGAACATAAATCTCATCATTTAAAGACCTCTTACGCTGTCGAGTACCAGCCCTAACTTCCTGTGGCAAGTGCAATGAGTATTTAGGGCACAAACACTGCAAGTGCTACTGCAAGTGGTGCAAATTGTCCGGCGATTTGCGGCACCAGCCAACTCATGGGCTATCTCTTCCTCGCCACACATTGCTTGACAATTTACACATTAATAATGGCGGGCCCCATTAAACGCACCATTATTTTGTTGGCAAATTCTGCGCCATTATCAGGGAAAGAAGATGAAACAGTTTAAAGTTAGTGTACGCTGGGAAGATCTTTGCGTCTAATGGGGACAAGAAGTCGGTGCAAGGCCATAGCTGGATCATTGTCTTAACATGCTTGCCCCAAGCAACTTTATGGGTGACTTTTAATAATCTCAGCAATTTAAGAATAAGGAAAGGAAAGCTGATATTGCACTGTTGTTGGAGTATAGTTACTGTAGTCTCTCGATGGATTTAAATATGATGTTACTGAAACTCCCCTGTTAATTGCGAAGATGAATTAAGTGGTTCACTGGAAAATATTGATAGACTCATATTACAGCTGATTAACTCAAGCCCAAAGCCTGCAATTAGAGCTGCAGAGTCATAAGGGTTTAATTCAGCGTGTGTGACTGACCCAGTGATCATTTCCCATTGTCATGTGTAGACAAAATAGATCTTTGTCTATCTCTCTCTCAGGGAGATATCTGTACACTGAGTGGTGTCTCTCAGTCCCTGTCTCTCAGGGAGATATCTGTACACTGAGTGGTGTCTCTCAGTCCCTCTCTCTCAGGGAGATATATGTACACTGACTGGTATCTCTCAGTCCCTCTCTCTCAGGGAGGTATCTGTACACTGAGTGGTGTCTCTCATTCCCTGTCTCTCAGGGAGATATATGTACACTGACTGGTGTCTCTCAATCCCTGTCTCTCAGGGAGATATCTGTACACTGAGTGGTGTCTCTCAGTCCCTCTCTCTCAGGGAGATATCTGTACACTGAGTGGTGTCTCTCAGTTCCTGTCTCTCAGGGAGATATCTGTAGACTGAATGGTGTCTCTCAGTCCCTCTCTCTCAGGGAGATATCTGTACTCTGACTGGTGTCTCTCAGTCCCTGTCTCTCAGGGAGATATCTGTGCACTGAGTGGTGTCTCTCAGTCCCTCTCTCTCAGGGAGATATATGTACACTGAATGGTGTCTCTCAGTCCCTCTCTCTCAGGGAGTTATCTGTACACTGAGTGGTGTCTCTCAGTCCCTGTCTCTCAGGGAGATATATGTACACTGACTGGTGTCTCTCAGTCCCTCTCTGTCAGGGAGATATCTGTACACTGACTGGTGTCTCTCAGTCCCTCTCTCTCAGGGAGATATCTGTACACTGAGTTGTGTCTCACAGCCCCTGTCTCTCAGGGAGATATCTGTACACTGACTGGTGTCTCTCAGTCCCTGTCTCTCAGGGAGAAATCTGTACACTGAGTGGTGTCTCTCAGTCCCTCTCTCTCAGGGAGATATCTGTACACTGACTGGTGTCTCTCAGTCCCTGTCTCTCAGGGAGATATCTGTACACTGAGTGGTGTCTCACAGTCCCTCTCTCTCAGGGAGATATCTGTACACTGACTGGTGTCTCTCAGTCCCTCTCTCTCAGGGAGATATCTGTACAATGACTGGTGTCTCTCAGTCCCTGTCTCTCAGGGAGATATCTGTACACTGACTGGTGTCTCTCAGTCCCTCTCTCTCAAGGAGATATCTGTACACTGACTGGTGTCTCTCAGTCCCTGTCTCTCAGGGAGATATCTGTACACTGAGTGGTTTCTCACAGTCCCTCTCTCTCAGGGAGATATCTGTACACTGACTGGTGTCTCTCAGTCCCTCTCTCTCAGGAAGATATCTGTACGCTGACTGGTGTCTCTCAGTCACTCTCTCTCAGGGAGATATCTGTACACTGAGTGGTGTCTCTCAGTCCCTCTCTCTCAGGGAGATATCTGTACACTGACTGGTGTCTCTCAGTCCCTGTCTCTCAGGGAGATATATGTACACTGACTGGTGTCTCTCAGTCCCTCTCTCTCAGGGAGGTATCTGTACACTGAGTGGTGTCTCTCAGTCCCTGTCTCTCAGGGAGATATATGGACACTGACTGGTGTCTCTCAGTCCCTCTCTCTCAGGGAGATATCTGAACACTGAGTGGTGTCTCTCAGTCCCTGTCTCTCAGGGAGATATCTGTACACTGAGTGGTGTCTCTCAGTCCCTCTCTCTCAAGGAGATATCTGTACACTGACTGGTGTCTCTCAGTCCCTGTCTCTCAGGGAGATATCTGTACACTGAGTGGTTTCTCACAGTCCCTCTCTCTCAGGGAGATATCTGTACACTGACTGGTGTCTCTCAGTCCCTCTCTCTCAGGAAGATATCTGTACGCTGACTGGTGTCTCTCAGTCACTCTCTCTCAGGGAGATATCTGTACACTGAGTGGTGTCTCTCAGTCCCTCTCTCTCAGGGAGATATCTGTACACTGACTGGTGTCTCTCAGTCCCTGTCTCTCAGGGAGATATATGTACACTGACTGGTGTCTCTCAGTCCCTCTCTCTCAGGGAGGTATCTGTACACTGAGTGGTGTCTCTCAGTCCCTGTCTCTCAGGGAGATATATGGACACTGACTGGTGTCTCTCAGTCCCTCTCTCTCAGGGAGATATCTGTACACTGAGTGGTGTCTCTCAGTCCCTGTCTCTCAGGGAGATATCTGTACACTGAGTGGTGTCTCTCAGTCCCTGTCTCTCAGGGAGATATCTGTACACTGAGTGGTGTCTCTCAGTACCTCTCTCTCAGGGAGATATCTGTACACTGAGTGGTGTCTCTCAGTCCCTCTCTCTCAGGGAGATATCTGTCCACTGAGTGGTGTCTCTCAGTCCCTCTCTCTCAGGGAGATATCTGTACACTGAGTGGTGTCTCTCAGTCCCTCTCTCTCAGGGAGATATCTGTACACTGAGTGGTGTCTCTCAGTCCCTGTCTCTCAGGGAGATATATGTACTCTGACTGGTGTCTCTCAGTCCCTCTCTCTCAGGGAGATATCTGAACACTGAGTGGTGTCTCTCAGTCCCTGTGTCTCAGGGAGATATATGTACACTGACTGGTGTCTCTCAGTCCCTCTCTCCCAGGGAGGTATCTGTACACTGAGTGCTGTCTCTCAGTCCCTGTCTCTCAGGGAGATATATGTACACTGACTGGTGTCTCTCAGTCCCTCTCTCTCAGGGAGATATCTGTACACTGACTGGTGTCTCTCAGTCCCTCTCTCTCAGGGAGATATCTGTACACTGAGTGGTGTCTCACAGCCCCTGTCTCTCAGGGAGATACAGTTCTGGTCGCCACATTATCAAAAGGATGTGGATGCCTTGGAGAGGGTGCAGAGGAGGTTCACCAGGATGTTGCCTGGTATGGAGGGCGCTAGCTATGAAGAGAGGTTGAGTAGATTAGGATTATTTTCATTAGAAAGACGGAGGTTGAGGGGGGACCTGATTGAGGTGGACAAAATCATGAGAGGTCTGGACAGGGTGGACAGCAAGAGGCTTTTTCCCAGAGTGGGGGTTTCAATTACTAGAGGACACGAGTTCAAAGTGAAAGGGGAAATGTTTAGGGGGGATATGCGTGGAAAGTTCTTTACGCAGAGGGTAGTGGGCACCTGGAACGCGTTGCCAGCGGAGGTGGTAGACGCGGGCACGATGGAGTCTTTTAAGATGTATCTAGACAGATACATGAATGGGCAGGAAGAAAAGAGATACAGAACCTTCGAAAATAGGCGACATGTTTAGAGAGAGGATCTGGATCGGCGCAGGCTTGGAGGGCCGAAGGGCCTGTTCCTGTGCTGTAATTATCTTTGTTCTTTGTTCTTCTTTGTCTGCAGGTGTGTCATCTGTGGAAGGTGCTACAGTTTTTTTTTTAGTTTTAGTTTTTAGTTTTAGAGATACAGCACTGAAACAGGCCCTTCGGCCCACCGAGTCTGTGCCGACCATCAACCACCCATTTATACTAATCCTACACTAATTCCATATTCCTACCGCATCCCCACCTGTTCCTATATTTCCCTACCACCTACCTATACTAGGGGCAATTTTATAATGGCCAATTAACCTATCAACCAGCAAGTCTTTGGCATGTGGGAGGAAACCGGAGCACCCGGAGGAAACCCACGCAGACACAGGGAGAACTTGCAAACTCCACACAGGCAGTACCGAGAATTGAACCCGGGTCGCTGGAGCTGTGAGGCTGCGGTGCTAACCACTGCGCCACATTTCCCCATGAAAGGGGTGGGGGAGGAGGAGCATGGGGTAGAAACTATTGGGCAAGTCCTTTTTAGGTTAGGCAGCCTTTTTATGACATCTGAACTAATTATTTCCTCAAATGTTTAACCAATCTGATAACATAAATGGGTACAATATCCGAGATGTGATCTGCTGTTTCCGTACACAATAGGTGCTTAATCGGAAAATTGCAAACAGCGCATCAGAAATTTCCCTCACTGTGCCCGTCCTCCCCCCATCCCGCCTCCACTTCCCACAATAAGCTGCCTGCTGTGTGCAAGTTCCAAGAGGGCCTTGGAAAATTTAACCCCAGTGACCCCTGGATGCTCCCAAAAAACACTTTTCTCCCCTCCTCTTCTGAAGTTGTTTACTTGATTGGCATCCCAGCCCCATCATCTTCAACATTCATTCCTTCCCCCACCATTGGCATATCTTGGCTGCAGTTTGTACCATCTACAGGAGTGTCTGCAGCAACTCGCCAAGGCTTCTTGCTTGACAGCACCTCGCAAACCTGCAACTTCTACCACCTAGAAAGCCAAGGGCACCAGGTCCATGGGAACACCACCACCTCTAAGTTCCCCTCTGGGTCACATACCATCCTGACTTGGACATACATCATTATTCCTTCGTCGGCATTGGACCATAAATCCTGGAATTCCCGACCTAAAAGCACTGTGGCAATTCTAACAGGACTAGACAGACCAGATGCAGGGAGGATGTTCCCGATGGCTGGGGAGTCCAGAACCAGGGGTCACAGTTTCAGGATATGGGGTATGCCATTTAGAATCGAGATGAGGAGAAATTTCTTCACTCAGAGGGTGGTGAACCTGTGGAATTCTCTACCACAGAAGGCTGTGGAGGCCAAGTCATTAAATATATTCAAGAAGGAGATAGATGTATTTCTTAATGCCAAAGGGGTCAAGGGATATGGGGAGAAAACGGGAACAGGGTACTGAATTAGACGATCAGCCATGATCTTTTTTGAATGGTGGAGCAGGCCCGATGGGCCAAATGGCCTACTCCTACTCCTATTTTCTATGTTTACCTTCACCACACAAGCCCCTGAGAGGGGAGGAGCATGGCATCACAGCCATGTCTATTCCTGTCCACAAATAGACACCTCCATCCAGAGGGATCAAACATCGAAAAGCTTGTATTTTCAGTGTGGTGGATCAATGTCATACCACAATAATTAACGTAATGTGACAAACCTAGAAGTCCATTGTGGAGCAATCTGCCCTAGAAGATGCAATGTGAAGCGAGGTGTCTGTGGCTCAGTTGGTAGCACTCTCGCCTCTGTGTCAAAAGTTTGTGGGCAGAAGTCAGACTTAAGGACTTGAGCAGAACAATCTATGCTGACACTACAGTGCAGCACTGAAGGAGTATTGCACTGTCAGAGGTGCTGAGTTTTGGACCAGACGTTAAAACAAGGCCTCATCTACCCACTCAAGTGGATGTTAAAGATCCCATAGCAGTATTTCAAAGAAGAGCAGAGGAGTTATCCCTGGTGTCCTGGCCAATATTTATCCCTCAATCAATATTACAGAAGAACAGATTATCTGGTCATTATCACATTGCTGTTTGTAGAAGTTTGCTGTGTGCAAATTGGCTGCCATGTTTCCTACATTACAACAGTGACTACACTTTTTAAATACTTCATTGGCTGTAAAGTGCTTTGGGATGTCCGGTGGTCATTTTATGCACTATATAAATGCATAGACTCATTTACAGCACAGAAGGAGGCCATTCAGCCCATCGAGTCCATGCCAGCTCGCCATGGAGCTATCCAGTCAGTCCCACTCCCCTGCTCAATTTTGTTTAAAAGGGAAATAGATACTTACTTGGGACATCAGGTGCATTATAAGATAGGTTTTCAACAATAATGTGGCTCCAGGGGAGGGAACTGCACTTGCAGAATTGGGCCTAGTGTTGTAGCACCCTTTTAGATTGAAGCTCCCTGAGAGTCCAACTTCCCACTGGGAACACCAAAGTATCCTTTGGAGGAAGTATTAAAAAGGATGGAGCTGTCATGGTTAACCAAAACAGTACAGCATGCCCATGAACCACTGGCATACTCCTGTTCAAAGTATTTTCATGAGCTCTCTATATCCGTTGAGCTATCTACATAGGCAAGACTAAAACATGAAAGACCATTTTTAAAAAATTATATATTTCAAGTTTAATTTTAATTTCATATAATAAAACCAACCCAGTGCTCACTATTCATGTTGAAATGCAGTAAGCTAGGGGTCAAATGTTCCAATAAATTGAAGCCGGTTTCCTCTCGTTCCCCCACATCCTATTTCCTGACCACAGCTTCATTTCCCAGTTTTTAATTCCTTTTCTGGTCAATTTTTTAATACATTTTCATGGAATTAGCATTTATTTTCAGCTTGTTAGTTTCTCATTCTCCGACTGCTTCTTGCACAGTGCACAGCTATTTTCCGACTGCATTTTTAATCCAAATTCATTCTCGGGATTTATTGCCCTTTCCTAGTTTCCCAGCTTTGATACAACTGCATGGCTTGCTAGGCCACTTTAAAAGGAAGCTCAGAGCCAGGCACAGTGTGGGACTGGAGTCACATCAATTAGGGGTGGGCAATAAATGCTGGCCTTGCCAGCGACACCCACACCCCGTGAATGAATAAAAAAGGGTTGTCAAGCATTGAAGTCCCAGTGATTTTCTTAGCCAATATCCAAATGCTGTTACTTTCTAGCAGGATTTACCAGTTGTATGTTGGTCTCAACACCCCTGAGCTAGGGAGGGTGGGAGGAGGAAAGAACAGTTAGCTGTGGTTCCTACTGCTGATCACCATCTTAGCACCTCTGTTGCAAACAGCCAGTGGGTGGATGTTGACTGAAGACAGGATCAGGTTTGACTGTAGTGGTCTAATAGCCTTACAGTCCAGGCTTGCAGATGAAGAATGATTACATGCATGATGTACCCCATAGCATGTGTCAGTATCTTTGGGATGAAATTGGGAGGGGCAAAATAAAGTAGAAAATACCTGATTGAAAGACAGCAGCAGCCTGTACATCAAAATAACTCCAATAACCAATGGCAACTCCTGACAGCAGCCCTCGAGAACACTGGAACTTTGACCCCAATAGGCAAACCTGTATGCACATGCACACATAACCAAGCTGCGTAATTAACATAAATGAATTATTCATACTTATGTAACTACTCTTCATTAAGCCTGAAAACTGGGTTGATGATTTGCATATTGTTGTCTGCTCTATAAAATATTCATCTAATTATAATATTGTTACCCAATTTGAGTCCAAAGAAAAGAATCATGCACCAACCAGAGAGTTATGTAGCTAATGAGTCAATTATACGACCTTCTTCTTCTTCTTCTTTGGCCTCCTTGTCTCGAGAGACAATGGGTAAGCGCCTGGAGGTGGTCAGTGGTTTGTGAAGCAGCGCCTGGAGTGGCTATAAAGGCCAATTCTAGAGTGACAGACTCTTCCACAGGTGCTGCAGATAAAATTGGTTGCCGGGCTGTTACACAGTTGGCACTTTCCTTGCGCTTCTGTCTTTTTTCCTGCCAACTGCTAAGTCTCTTCGAGTCGCCACGCTTTAGCCCCGCCTTTATGGTTGCCCGCCAGCTCTGGCGATTGCTGGCAACTGACTCCCACGACTTGTGATCAATGTCACAGGACTTCATGTCGCGTTTGCAGACGTCTTTAAAGCGGAGACATGGACGGCCGGTGGGTCTGGTACCAGTGATGAGCTTGCTGTACAATGTGTCCTTGGGGATCCTGCCATCTTCCATGCGGCTCAAATGGCCAAGCCATCTCAGGTGCCGCTGGCTTAGTAGGGTGTATATGCTGAGGATGTTGGCCGCCTCGAGGACTTCTGTGTTGGAGATACGGTCCTGCCACCTGATGCCAAGGATTCTCCGGAGGCAGCGAAGATGGAATGAATTGAGACGTCGCTCTTGGCTGATGTACGTTGTCCAGGCCTCGCTGCCGTAGAGCAAGGTAGTGAGGACACAGGCCTGATACACTCGGACTTTTGTGTTCCGTGTCAGTGCGGCATTTTCCCACACTCTCTTGGCCAGTCTGGACATAGCAGTGGAAGCCTTTCCCATGCGCTTGTTTAATTCTGCATCGAGAGACAGGTTACTGGTGATAGTTGAGCCTAGGTAGGTGAACTCTTGAACCACTTCCAGAGTGTAGTCGCCAATATTGATGGATGGGGCATTTCTGACGTCCTGACCCATGATGTTCGTTTTCTTGAGGCTGATGGTTAGGCCAAATTCATTGCAGGCAGCCGCAAACCTGTCGATGAGTCTCTGCAGACACTGTTCAGTGTGAGGTGTTAATGCAGCATCGTCAGCAAAGAGGAGTTCGCTGATGAGGATGAGCTGGACGTACAGCCAACAAAATCGGAACTCAGTGATGCCATTGATTCTCTAGCCAGCGGAAAAGCCCCTGGGAAGGATGGCATTACCCCTGAAATCATCAAGAGTGCCAAGCCTGCTATACTTCCAGCACTGCACGAATTATACTACCAGTCTCATGTTAATGCAATGCAATTTTGGATCCACCTCGAGGCAAAACTAGAGTGTAACTCAGGAGTAAAGTTGGCGATCTGACTAAAGGCTAGTGAAGTGGCATTCCCATCCGGAGGTTTCCTCGCTCTGCTATAACTGCAGTCCAGTGCAAATCCACCTTTAAAGCCTCATTGAAACTTGGGGCCTTGAAATTCCAGAGATACTTCCAGTCTCCTGGATGACCAGGAACAGAGCCATTTGTGACCATTTCTGCTGTTTCGTTGGGAGGTTGGCTAGAGTTACAGCAGGGGAGCAGTGGAAAAGCCCGTAGAATTTCAGGCGTCTGATTCTTTGTAGTGTCAACAAAGGCCTGGTTTTGCCAGTGCACTCCACTAGTCTAAAATCTAATCAACACATGGAAGCATTGAGTTGATCACTGCTGGATAAAGTGCAAGGCAGACCCGGAAGCCTAACTCCAGCCTAATGGCTTGCCATCACCCTCTACAGGGCCAAAGAGAGGTGAGTAGGCATCTCACAGGGATATCCCTCGTCCCCTAGGATCCATCCACACACTTTGGGGGTTGGATTGAAAATCTGAGGCAGACTGGACTGGTGGAGGATGAAGGAGTCATGGCACCTGCCAGATAAACGAGTGTATACGTGGATGAAGCTCTTGTTTTGGTCGCAGTCCAGCTGGATGTTGAGGGAGTGGAAGACCTTCCTGTTGATGGATCTCACTGGCAGTTCACTGAGTGCCTTGATAGCCACATAGGTACAACCGATGATGCCCTGCACCTAGGGAAATCCAGCAATGGAAGCAAAACCCAATATCCTCTGTCCCTGTGAGGTCATGTCATCATTAAATGAATGTTCTGTCCAGCGCTGGCAAAGAGGGCATCAGTGACCAGCGAGATGCAGTGGTGTGCAGTCGTTTGCGAGACGCCACAAAGGTCCGCAGCTGATCCTTGAAAGGAGACAGAAGTGAAGAAGTTCAAGGCCACAGTGACTTTGACAGCGATTGGCAGGGCATGGTGACCAGTGCTGCGAGGTGCAAGGTCTTCGGCAACGAGGACACAGATGTCTGTGACTATCTACCTGTAGAGTTGCAATCTCCTGCAGCACTGGTTCTCAGTCATCTCCAGGTAGCTGTGTCTTTTGCGATAATTCCTGTGTTGCGGGTTTGGCCTCCATTTCCTCCCGACCTTCTTTCCTCTTCTGTGCCCTCCTGATACACAGGGTTCTGCCCTTTCTCCGGACGGTGTTGTCCCTCATCACCACTGGACACAATATCTTCCCTATCGTTAACTGGAGCCTTCCTTCTGGGCAGGTGGCCACCCAACTGTCCTTGGTAGCCTTGCCCCCTATACTTCTGCCCTCTCAATGACAGAAGGGGAGGGGGGTGGGTGCCAATGCTATTCAAACCCCAGGCGCTGAGTGCCCACTCTCCCTGCCACCTGCACAGCACCAAGGGCTCCCCCTTAACAAGTTCCCAGTCTTCCTTTGCCCCGCTGACCCTCTTATGGGATGGGGTGATGTCCTGGGGCAGCCATCTCCCACTCTCTACCCACTTCCTTTCACATGATCAATTTCTGAGGGCATAAGTAACTTGTCCTGCCCTTTAAATATTTGTATCTCAAACCTTCACAAACTCTTAACGAGCTTTTAAATAGCTTCAATTAGCCTCAAGTGGGAGAAGATCAGGAATCATGTCCCACCCTCCCCCACCCTGGTAATTGTTGCTGGCACCGGGATCGGCATCTTGAAATTGGCAGACTGCCCCGCGCTGGTATTTTTGGGGTTCCCCCCACCCCCATCTCTGTTCCCGCCAGGAGAGCATTGGAATAGTCAAGTCTAGAGGTAACAAAGACATAGATGAGGGTTTCAGCAGCAGGTTAGCGAAGGCAAGGGTGCAGTTAGGTGATGCTTGCTGATGGCACAGATATGTGGTCAGAGGCTCATCTCAATCTGGTTCAGCGTCAGACAGTTGCCAAGGAGAGGGATGGAGTCGGTGGCGAGGGAACGGAGTTTGTGGCGGGATCCGAAGACAATGGTTTCGGTCTTCCCAATATTTAGTTGGAGGAAATTTCTCTTCATCCAGTGCTGGATGTCAGGCAAGCAGTCTGATAATTTAGAGATAGTGGCGGGATCGAGAGAAGTGGTGATGAGGTAGAGCTGAGCGTCAGCAGTGTTACTTCACCTCTTGGTTAGAGGTTGCGGATCAAGTTCCAACTCAAGACTTTAAGTAATCTAGGCCAATACTCCAGTGCAGTATTGAGGGAGTACTGCATTGTCAGAAGTGATGTCTTTTGCATGGGATGTAAAACCCAGAACCTAGTTATCCATTCCAATGGCTCAGATGTTTGCAAACAGCCCTATCTGGAAATGAGCAGGGAGTTTTCCAGGTGTCTTGTTGGACAATTCTCACTGAATAAATATCAGCTAAATACAGATTAACTGGTCATTAAATTCCGCCCAGTCAAAGGAAAATAATTTATAGAGAAGTGCGTTACAGTAGGCCTGAGCAGATGAAAAGAAATAATGATTGGTGATTGCAGCTACAAATGGGATTGAACAATTTAATTAAGTTGGGGGACCAAATTCAAACTTTCCCAAGATGATTCTGAAAGGCAGATGAACACAATTAAGATTGGATCATTTAGGTAATTTAGAATAGGTTTAGCAGATTCAGAAAAGTGCTTTGGATATAATTAAATCTGCTCTATATTCAGCACAATTAATGGTCCCTCTCGGCACTGGTCTTCATGCAGGAAAATGAGTTGAGTTCAGTTGAAAGTGCTGTCAGGAAATCTGAGCATGGAATTGATTAAACGTTGACATCTATTGGTTATTAAAATGGAATTTGAATAATGAATCACGACGAAAATGGCAAATGGTGGGAAGGTGCAGAAGTTTGATCAGGGCCAAAAATCATAACATTGGGGATAATTCTAACCTATCCCGCCCGTCAGTGAACCTACGGTTTCAGGGCTAATGCAGATTTTATATCCTGCCTGATTTTACTCTCCACTGAAGCCATCAGAGAGCAATGTCAGCATGTTAGGTTAATATTACCCCTATGTTTGAAATGGGATTCGAACTTTGTTTTAAATTGCCAGACTTGCCATTTTTTTCTCTTTGTAACCTTGAACTGCTTACTTACAGATAGCTCCATCATTCCAGTCTGGAACTGAGATGGCTATATTTAACCTAAACCATCCACTGGAAAACGGATGGGATTGGATCAACATCCATTTTATACCCCACCTGATTTTTGTCAAATTTTGTTTGATAACGATCCTCCTATGTGTCACTGGGTTGAAAGTATACGAGTAATCTGAGGAGAAACAGGTGACTTTGGACCTATAGTCTCCAAAGCTCTCTACCGTTAGTGATTTTCCACACATTGTGTCTGGATCTGTTGTAGATTAATTGCTAGAGATTGATCGCTATGATTAGTCAATAATTCCATTATCATTGTATCATGAGACTACCAGACTGATAGAAGACAAGTGACACGGACTGGTCTTTTCTCATTTAACAATTGCTATGTTCCTGAAGTTCAGGTTGTAACAATGGTTGGTCTAGTGATCCACTCATGCTTTGCCTGTACCTCTCACGCAGCCTCACTCAATGACTCTAGAGATAGTCTGGAGATAGCAGAAGGTATATCTAAATAAGCGATCAATAATCAAGAACCTTTAGAAACCAATTAGAACAGGTTGGGCTAAGAGTTGCTTGCGTAATGCATCTGAACTGTTCTGAGGTACATTTTTCACTGAGTCTTTATTTACCAGAGTGGAGCTGGAGAAGACTTGGTCAATGGGCCAAGTTTTCCTTTGAGGCCTGTGACAATTCCACACCATTGTGCATGCGAATTTGAAGAAGAAGCTTCAGCTTGTCAAAGTCCCTGACCTTGGCCTGCAGGAAGCTGCCATCCAATTGGTGAAAAGAGGTTGATTTCTGATTGGACAATCAGGAATGGGCCTTAACCAATCCTCCAGGCCCAGGAACCTAATGATATTTCAGCTTCCAAGTTTTCAAGCTAAGATAGGGAAAAGGCACAGGGGGGGACCAGTCGAAAGATGGTGTGGGGAAACAGTGCAAGGAAGGAGGATGAGGCAAAACATGGGAACTGCTTGAATTTACTGAGTATAAGTACTTGAAATTCTTCTGTATGGGTTGGTTCACCTTTTTCTTTGCCAAACAGCTTGCATTGCAGCATAATCATTTGCGGCTCACTTGATGATTTTGAAAGGCGTATCTGGCTCCCAGCTCCAACAGGCTGCAGATCCCAACACTTGAGCAACATCCAATTTTTTTTGACCATGTTTTGCTTCATTACATCGTGGGGAAAAACTTTTTTCTGCAACGAGGATTTGGAATGCAATGCCTGATAGAGTGGTGGTACAGATTCAAAACTAGCCTTACAAAAGTTAATCAGACAGCTGAAGGAGAAAAGATTGCAGCAATACGGGGAAAGAGCAGAAGAGGTCATTTCCCGGCGGAGCAGCAGGAGAAGGTAGCGACTCTTCGGTGGGTGAGTGAAGGCATCAGGAGCTGTGTTTTAAAAGTAAGTACTTACTGTTTTACTTACTGTTTTCCTTGTCTTTGAGTTTCTTTTGGCGCCGGAGGAACCGGAAGCTGGTCGGCAGCGAGGACTCCTGGGTAGGTATTTTCCTTAAAGGTGCGGAGCTGAGTAAACCCGAGACACTACACATGTAGTGTCTCCCACCCATCCTCCTCCTCTAACCTAATAATAAGACCCTTTTTACCCTCCTCCTCTAACCAAAAAGGACTGAGCAGGTAAGCTATTTACTGTTTTTGTTAATATCTATAGTTGTACTTAACTAAGGGGTAATTGAATAAAAGAAATGGCAGCCAGTGTAGTGTATTGCTCCTCCTGCAGAATGTTCGAGGTGAGGGAAACCTCCGGTGGCCCTGCCGACTTCACCTGCTGGAAGTGCATCCGTCTCCAGCTCCTATCAGACCGTGTTAGGGAATTGGAGCTGGAGCTGGATGAACTGAGGATCATTCGGGAAGCTGAGGGGTTGATAGATAGAAGCTACACGGAGGTCGTTACTCCACAAATCAAAGGCAGCTGGGTAACAGTTAGAGGTGGGAAGAGGTCAGTGCAGGGATCTCCTGTGGTCGTTCCCCTCAACAACAAGTATACAGTTTTAGATACTGTTGGGGGGGACGGCCTATCGGGGGCAGGCTGCAGTGACCGGGCCTCTGGCACGGGGTCCTGCACTGTGGCTCAGAAGGGAAGGAGGGAGAATGGGAGAGCACTTGTCATCGGGGACTCGATGGTGAGGAGTACGGACAGGCGGTTCTGTGGGCGCAGGCGAGACGCACGGATGGTTTGTTGCCTCCCTGGTGCCAGGGTCCGTGATGTTTGTGATCGCGTCTTCAGGATCCTTAAAGGGGAGGGGGAGCAGCCAGAGGTCGTGGTGCACATTGGCACCAACGACGTAGGAAGGAAGGGTGGCACAGATGTTAGAAGTGAGTTTAGGGAGTTAGGCTGGAAGCTGAAAGCTCGGACGGACAGAGTTGTTATCTCTGGTTTGTTGCCGGCGCCACGTGATAGTGAGGCTAGGAATAGGGAGAGAGCACAGCTGAACACGTGGCTGCAGGAATGGTGTAGGAGGGAGGGCTTCCAGTTCTTGGATAATTGGACTGCATTCTGGGGAAGATGGGACCTGTTCAAACAGGACGGGCTGCATCTGAACCAG
This sequence comes from Heterodontus francisci, assembly GCF_036365525.1. NCBI lineage: Eukaryota > Metazoa > Chordata > Chondrichthyes > Heterodontiformes > Heterodontidae > Heterodontus > Heterodontus francisci. The sequence continues at coordinate 1,197,530 of NW_027141141.1, read as the reverse complement.
AGGGGCACCAATATCCTGGGAGGGAGGTTTGCTAGTACTGTTCGGGAGGGTTTAAACTAGTTTGGGAGGGGGATGGGAACCGGACTTGTAATCCAGGGACCAGTGGGTCCACTCAGAAAGACAAAGAGTGTAGTGAGGTATTGGGGAAGGTAGCACTGTCACAGAGGACAGATGGGCACGGAGAAGGGTTAAAGTGCGTATACTTCAACGCAAGAAGCATCAGGAATAAGGTGAGTGAATTGAAGGCGTGGATGGGCACTTGGGACTACGATGTTGTGGCCATCACTGAAACGTGGATAGGTGAGGGGGAGGAATGGTTTTTGGAGGTACCTGGTTATAGATGTTTTCATAAGATTAGGAATGGTGGTAAAAGAGGTGGGGGGGTGGCATTGTTAGTTAGAAATAGTGTAACAACTGCTGAAAGAATTTTCGAGGAGGATCTGCCGACTGAGGCACTGTGGGTTGAGGTCAGGAACAGGAAAGGAGCAGTCACCTTGATGGGAGTTTTCTATAGGCCCCCCAATAGCAGCAGGGAGGTGGAAGAGCAGATTGGGAAACAGATTTTGGAAAGGAGCAGAAGTCACAGGGTAGTAATTATGGGGGATTTCAACTTCCCAAATATTGATTGGCAACTCTTTAGATCGAATAGTTTGGATGGGGTAGTGTTTGTGCAGTATGTCCAGGAAGCTTTTCTGACTCAGTATGTAGACTGCCCGACCAGAGGGGAGGCAATATTGGATTTGGTACTAGGTAATGAACCAGGGCAAGTGATAGAGCTGTTGGTGGGCGAGCACTTTGGAGATAGTGATCACAATTCTGTAGCATTCACTGTGGTAATGGAGAGGGATAGGTATGTGCAACAGGGCAAGGTTTACAATTGGGGGAAGGGTAGATATGATGCTGTCAGGCAGGAACTGAGGAGCATAAGTTGGGAGCATATGCTGGCAGGGAAGGGCACGGTCGAAATGTGGAACTTTTTCAAGGAGCAGATAGTAGGGGCCATTGATAAGCATGTCCCTGTCAGACAGGGAAGGGATGGTCATGTGAGGGAACCGTGGTTGACAAGAGAGGTTGAGAGTCTTGTTAGGAAGAAGAAGAATGCGTATATAAAGTTGAGGAAAAAGGGCACAGGCATAGCTCTGGAGGGATACAAGATGGCCAGGAAGGATCTGAAGAAAGGGATTAGGAGAGCTAAGAGAGGGCATGAAAAATGCTTGGCGGGTAGGATAAAAGAAAACCCCAAGGCCTTTTACGCGTATGTCAGAAATATGAGGATGACTAGGGGGACCATAGGTCCGGTCAAGGACAATAGCGGGAGACTGTGTGTTGAGCCGGAAGAGATAAGTGAGGTTTTGAATGAGTACTTCTCTTCGGTATTTACGAATGAGAAGGGGTGTATTACTGAAGAGGACGGTGTGAAACAGACTGGTAAGCTCGAGGAAGTGCTCGTTAGGAGGGAAGATGTGTTGGGGTTTTTGAATAACTTGAAGATAGACAAGTCTCCCGGGCCTGACGGGGTATATCCAAGGATGTTATGGGAAGCAAGGGATGAAATTGCAGAGCCGCTGGCAATGATCTTTTCATCTTCTCTGCTGACGGGGGTGGTACCAGGTGATTGGAGGGTGGCAAATGTTGTGCCCCTGTTCAAGAAAGGGAATAGGAACAACCCTGGGAATTACAGGCCAGTTAGTCTTACTTCGGTGGTAGGCAAGTTGATGGAAAAGGTGCTGAGGGATAGGATTTCTGAGCATCTGGAAAGACACTGCTTGATTCGGGACAGTCAGCACGGTTTTGTGAGGGGTAGGTCTTGCCTCACAAGCCTGATTGAATTCTTTGAGCAGGTGACCAAGCAAGTGGATGAGGGTAAACCAGTGGATGTGGTGTACATGGATTTTAGTAAGGCATTTGATAAGGTCCCCCATGGTAGACTTATGGAGAAAGTCAGGAGGCATGGGATAGTGGGGAATGTGGCCAGTTGGATTAAGAATTGGCTAACTGATAGAAGGCAGAGAGTGGTCTTAGATGGTAAATACTCAGCCTGGAGCCCAGTTACCAGTGGCGTGCCGCAGGGATCAGTTCTGGGTCCTCTCCTGTTTGTGATTTTTATTAACGACTTGGATGAGGAAGTCGAAGGGTGGGTCAGTAAATTTGCAGATGATACAAAGGTTGGTGGAGTTGTGGATACCGAGGAGGGCTATTGTCGTCTGCAAAGGGACTTGGATAGGTTGCAGTGCTGGGCTGAAAAGTGGCAGATGGAGTTTAACCCTGAAAAGTGTGAGGTCGTCCATTTTGGAAGGACAAACATGAATGCAAAATACTGGGTTAACGGTAGGGTTCTTGGGCATGTGGAGGAGCAGAGAGACCTTGGGGTCTATGTGCATAGATCATTGAAAGTTGCAACTCAAGTGGATAGGGCTGTGAAGAAGGCATATGGGGTGTTAGCGTTCATTAGCAGAGGGATTGAATTTAAGAGCCGTGAGGTGATGATGCAGCTGTACAGGACCTTGGTAAGGCCTCATTTGGAGTACTGTGTGCAGTTCTGGTCGCCTCATTTTAGGAAGGATGTGGAAGCCTTGGAGAGGGTGCAGAGGAGATTTACCAGGATGTTGCCTGGAATGGAGAATAAGTCTTACGAGGAAAGGCTGAACATTCTAGGCCTCTTCTCATTAGAAAGGAGAAGGATGAGGGGTGACATGATAGAGGTTTATAAGATGATCAGGGGAATAGATAGGGTAGACAGTCAGAAACTTTTTCCCCGGGTGGAGCAAAGCGTTACAAGGGGTCATAAATTTAAGGTGAAGGGTGGGAGATATAAGGGGGATGTCAGGGGAAGGTTCTTTACCCAGAGAGTGGTCGAGGCATGGAATGCCTTGCCCGGGGAAGTTGTTGAGTCAGAAACTTTAGGGACTTTCAAAAGGCTTTTGGATAGGTATATGGATAAAGGAGAATGATGGGGTATAGATTAAATTGTCCTTGACAGAGGACAAAGGATCGGCACAACATTGTGGGCCGAAGGGCCTGTTCTGTGCTGTATGTTCTATGTTCTATGTTCTAAGTGGGGCTCACCCTTCAAAAGATAGGCCGAATGGTCTGTTACTGTGCTACACTATTCTATAAATCTTGGGTTCAGGTGTTTAATTTGGGTGAAAATCACACAACAAGAACATAAGTCTGGACCAAAGGAAGAGGAGAATAATTATCACCTTGTCCCTACTCTCTAACATAAACTCGCTCCCTAAACTCCAACTCCTTGCCAGGTCTTTCCTCACTTTTAAAACTCTCTTCAAAATCTACCTTTTCATTCTGTGATTTTAGATATCTCTCCTAACCCTCTGGGTTTTTTTTTTGTTCTTCAGAGAATTCCTTTGGGATGTTTTGGGGAGTGGATCATTCCTTACAGCTCACATAACTCAAGGGCAAAGTTTTAAAAAAAGGCTTGCATTTATATAGCACTTTGCACAACCACCAGACAATGAAGTACTTTTTAAAAATGCTGTCACTGTTGTAACACAGAACAAAGAACAAAGAACAGTACAGCACAGGAACAGGCCATTCGATCCTCCAAGCCTTCGCCGATCTTGATGCCTATCTAAACTAAAACCTTCTGCACTTCCGGGGACCATATCCCTCTATTCCCTTCCTATTCATGTATTTGTCAAGATGCCTCTTAAACGTCGCTATCGTACCTGCTTCCACCACCTCCCCCGGCAGCACGTTCCTGGCACTCACCATGTGCCTTGCACATCCTCTCCAAACTTTGCCCCTCACACCTTAAACCTATGACCCCTAGTAACTGACTCTTCCACCCTGGGTTAAAGCTTCTAACTATCCACTCTGTCCATGCCATTCATAACTTTGTAAACCTCTATCAAGTCGCCCCTCCACCTCTGTCGTTCCAGTGAAAACAATCCGAGTTTATCCAACCTCTCCTCATAGCTAATGCCCTCCAGACCAGGCAACACCCTGGTAAACCTCTTCTGTACCCTCTCCAAAGCCTCCACGTCCTTCTGGTAGTGTGGCGACCAGAGTTGCACGCAATATTCTAAGTGTGGCCTAATTAAAGTTCTGTACAGCTGCAGCATGACTTGCCAATTTTTATACTCTGTGTCCCGACCGATGAAAGCAAGCATGCCATATGCCTTCTTGACTACCTTATCCACCTGCGTTGCCACTTTTGGTGACCTGTGGAACTGTACGCCCAGATCTCTCTGCCTAGCAATACTCCAAAGGTTCTGCCATTTACTGTATATTTCCCACCTGTATTAGATCTTCCAAAATGCATAACCTCACATTTGTCCGGATTAAACTCCATCTGCCATTTCTCTGCTCAAGTCTCCAACCGATCTATATCCTGCTGTATCCTCTGACAATCCTCATCACTATCCGCAACTCCACCAACATTTGTGTCGTCCGCAAACTTACTAATCAGACCAGCTACATTTTCCTCCAAATCATTTATATATACTACAAACAGCAAAGGTCCCAGCACTGATCCCTGCAGAACACCACTAGTCACAGCCCTCCATTCAGAAAAGCACCCTTCCACTGCTACCCTCTGTCTTCTATGACCAAGCCAGTTCTGTATCCATCTTGCCAGCTCACCTCTGATCCCGTGTGACTTCACTTTTTGTACCAGTCTGCCATGAGGGACCTTGTCAAAGGCTTTACTGATGTCCATGTAGACAACATCCACTGCCCTTCCTTCATCAATCATCTTCGTCACTTCCTCAAAAAACTCAATCAAGTTAGTGAGACGTGACCTCCCCTTCACAAAACCATTCTGCCTCTCGCTAATAAGTTCATTTGTTTCCAAATGGGAGTAAATCCTGTCCCGAAGAATCCTCTCTAATAATTTCCCTACCACTGACGTAAGGCTCACTGGCCTATAATTTCCTGGATTATCCTTGCTACCTTTTTTAAACAAAGGAACAACATTGGCTATTCTCCAGTCCTCTGGGACCTCACCTGTAGCCAATGAGGATACAAAGATTTCTATCAAGGCCCCAGCAATTTCTTCCCTTGCCTCCCTCAGTATTCTGGGGTAGATCCCATCAGGCCCTGGGGACTTAGCTACCTTAATGCTTTGCAAGACGCCCAACACCTCCTCCTTTTTGATAACGACATAACCCAGACTATCTACACTCCCTTCCCTAGACTCGTCATCCACCAAGTCCTTCTCTTTGGTGAATACTGATGTAAAGTACTCAGTTAGTACCTCGCCCATTTCCTGTGGCTCTACACATAGATTCCCTCCTCTGTCCTTGAGTGGGCCAACCCTTTCCCTGGTTACCTCTTGCTCTTTATATACATATAAAAGCCTTGGGATTCTCCTTAATCCTGTTTGCCAATGACTTTTCATGACCCCTTTTAGCCCTCCTGACTCCTTGCTTAAGTTCCTCCCTACTGTTTTTATATTCCTCGAGGGCTTCGTCTGTTCCCAGCCTTCCAGCCCTTACGAATGCTTCCTTTTTCTTTTTGACTAGGCTCACAATATCCCTCATTATCCAAGGTTCCCGAAACTTGCCAAACTTAATGTAGGAAATGCTGCAGCTGCTTTGCACACAGCAAGATCCCACAAACAGCAATGTGATAATGACCAAATAATCTGTTTTTGTGATGTTGATTAAGGGGAAAATATTGGGCAGGAGGGATAACTACACTGTTCTTCTTCAAAATAGTGCCATGGGATACTTTACATCCAGCTGAACATCTCATCTGAAAATCATCACTTCCAATAGTGCAGCAGTCCCACAGTACTGCACTGGAGTATCAGCCTTGATTGTTATGCCTAAGTCTCTGGAATGTCTACTGTCACAATTGTGGCTTGCAAATATTTTATTAAAACCATTTCTGACAGAGGATCTGCATTTATTATAAGCATTGCGTGCTTACAATACTGACAGGACTTTTCCTGGCACTTCAGTAAGAGCTGAACCCCTCAGACTAACGGACTGGTGATTGAGCAGTAGCTACAAGCTAGGTCCCACTTGTGTTTGCCTGGCTTTGTTGCGGACAGGTCTATCAGCTGAAATTGTCCCAAATGGGCCACAGTATTTAAAGCTCGTGACTGCAGCACTATTTTGCAGCCCAATACTCTGCATAATGAATCTCAACTGAAAGAGTATCCATTACCGGTTCCTCCTCAGGGCAATTTCAAATCTACCAGTTGATTTCCTTTGACGTTGCTCACAGTTATTTGAAAATTGTATTTTTCTTCTTATAACTGTATCTGCTTGTCTCACTCTCTATCATTATTTCTGTTTGCCCCTCGCTTTTTGTTGGCCTTTCACTATTAAAGAAAAAAAGACTTGCATTTATATAGCACCTTTTAATGACCTGAGCACGTCTCGAAGCGTTTTACAGCCAATGAAGTACTTTCAAAGTGTAGTCGCTGTTGTAATGTAGGAAACACAGCAGCTGATTTGTGCACAGCAAGCCCCCACAAACAGCAATGTGATAATGACATGATAATCTGTTTTTGTGATGCTGATTGAGGGATAAATATTGGGCAGGAAACTGGGGAGAACTCCCTTGCTTTTTCTTCAGACGAGTGCCATGGGATCTTTTACATCCACTCTGAGAGAGCAGACGGGGCCACAGTTTACCATCTGAAAGTCAGCACCACTGACAGTGTAGCACTCCCTCAGTAATGGCACTGGAGTGTCAGCCTTGATTTTTGTGCTCAAGTCTCAGGGTAGGGACTTAAATCCACAACCTTGTGACTCAGAGATGAGAATGCTACCAACTGAGCCACAACTGGCATAAACCTTTGTTTCTCACAGTCTGTATGACCCTTACGCACTTTAGCCTGTTATTTTTGCATATCTCCATTTGTTTACAACTTAGAAACATCCCACCCCATGCACCCACTTCCCCCCAAAACTTTTTTTTAGGTTCTTCTTGGTTTGCCTTACAAAATTGTATATGAGTGACTGTTATTCCCTGGAGCTATGTACAGTCATACCATCAATACTCACATGTTCCCAACTGCTTACTTTTTAGATGTTAAGGTTAAAAGTAAGTGTGATGTAAAATAGACATCTTTGCTTTCTATTTTGCAGAAGTAGTGAAAACTTGATATCATCTTGAACAAAACAGATGTTCTAAATTGGTGCGTTTTGGCTCAGTTGGTAGCTGTCACATTGAGATATTTTCTTAAAACTCCAAAAGCCTGCACACAGTCTGTGATGTAGTTTCAGGAAAGTTAGCTGGCATGCCGACCTTCTCAGAGTTCTGTTCCTCGCATACCAGATCACTTTGGAATAATGGGGAATGTCTAACCGCTCCAGAGATATTTGCACTTCTAATGTTACAATGATGTCCACTCACTTGGCTGAGTAGGGGGATCTTAGCTCAACAGGCAATGTAGTTTTAGTGGCTCATGAATCATGACGCTGTTGGTCACGCATTGTCTCTTTCATGGGCTGATTTGTTCGCACTCCCCACCTCTTCCTCCCGGCACAGCTGGGCTTTCCATCTTATTTGGCAGAGCTCCTTCCCAGTTGCACCTGAGCAGCCCGCTGAAGTCTATTATGTTGTGCGTTCTTCAGCGGAGCCAATGGTAGAATTTTGGAGCAAACCCATTTTTGCATGCACAGCCACTTCCACTGCCCCACACATCTTCTTATGTTTACTGTTCTGTCTAGTTGGTAGGAACGTAGGAATGGGAGGAGGCCATTTCGCCCCTTGAGCTTCTTCCACCACTAAATGAGCCCATGGCTGATATTCAACCTAACTTCATATACCTGCCTTTGCCCCATATTTCTTAATACCTTTGGTTAACAAAAATCTATCAATCCCAGATTTAAAATTAACAATTGATCTAGCATTGCCATTTGCAGAAGAGAATTCTGTACCTCTACCACCCTTTGTGTGCAGAAGTGTTTCCTAATTTCACTCCCGAAAGATCCGACTCTAGTTTTTAAGGCTGTGCCCCTTAGTCCCAGACTCCTCAAGCAGCAGAAATAGTTTCTCTCTATCTACCCTAATTGTTCCCCTTAATATCTTGAAAACTTCAATCAAATCACCCCTGAACCTTCTAAATTCCAGTGAATGCAACCCTCATAATTTAACACTTGGAGTCCAGGTCATAGAGTCATTTATTTAGAGATACAGCACTGAAACAGGCCCTTCGGCCCACCGAGTCTGTGCCGACCAACAACCACCCATTTATACTAACCCTACAGTAATCCCATATTCCCTACCACCTACCTACACTGGGGGCAATTTACAAATGGCCAATTTACCTATCACCTACAAGTCTTTGGCTGTGGGAGGAAACCGGAGCACCCGGCGAAATCCCATGCGGTCACAGGGAGAACTTGCAAACTCCGCACAGACAGTACCCAGAATCGAACCCGGGTCTCTGGAGCTGTGATGCTAACCACTGCGCCACTGTGCCGCATAGCACAGAAGAAAGCTATTCAGCCCACCAAGACCATGCCGGCCCTCCACTGAGCTATCCAGTCAGTCCCATTCCCTGGATCGATCCCCGTACCCCTGCAAGTTTATTTCCTTCAAGTGGCCATCCAATTTCCTTTTCAAATCCTTGATTGTCTTCTCTTTCACCTGCCTTGTGGGCAGCAAGTTCCAGGTCACTAACATCCACTGCGTAAAACAGTTCCTCCTTATATTCCCCCTGCATCTCTTGCTCAAAACCTTCAATCTGTGTCCCCTAGTCTTTGTACCATTAGTTAATGGGAACAGTTTTTCCTTGTCTAACTTATCTAAGCCTGTCATAATCTTGCATGTTAAATCTCCTCTCAATATCCTTTGTTCTAAGGAGAACAACACCAACTTTTACAACCTAACCTTGTAACTAAAATCCCCCATCCCTGTAACTATTCTGGTAAATCTCCTCGACACCCTCTCAAGGACCCTCACATCCTTCCTAAAGTGTGTTGACCAGAACTGGATGCAATACTCCAACTGGGGCCTAACCAAAGCTTTATAAAGCTTTAGCATAACTTCCCTGCTTTTGTACTCAATGTCTCTATTTTGTGAAGCCCAAGATCCCATATGCTTTACTAACCACCCACTCAATATGTCCTGTCACCTTCAAAAATCGATACACATGCACCCCCAGGTCCCTCTGCTCCTGCACACTCTTTAGAACTGTGCCATTAAGTATATATTGCCTCTCCCTATTCCTTCTGCCAAAATGTATCAGCTCACATTTGTCAGTATTATTTCCATCTGCCAACTGTCTGCCCATTCTGCTAGCCTATCTATGTCCTCTTGCAGGCAGATCTTATCATCCTCACTGTTTGCCACACATGCAAGTTCGTTGTCATCACCAAATTTTGAAATTTTACTCTGTAATCCAAGATCCAAATCCTTTATATACAGCAAGAAAAGCTGTGCTCCTAGCAAAGACCCTTGGGGAACACCACTCTCTACCATCCTCCAGTCTGAAAAACAACCATTTACCATGACTCGCTGTTTTCTGTCCTTAAACCAATTTTTTAAAATCCAATTGGATAATGACCCTCCTATTCCATGAGCCTCAATTTTGCTAGCCAGACTTTTATGTGGTACTTTATCAAATGCTTTCTTAAAATCCATATAGACAACATCTACCACATTCCCTTCACCAACCTTCTCTGTGACTTCATCAAAAAATTCAATTAGATTAGTCAAGCATGATCTCCCTTTTACAAATCTGTGCTGGCGATCCTTAATTAACTCAAATCTCTCCAAGTGGAGTCTGTTGATTTTTTTCCCTGATTATTGTTTCTAAAATCTTACCCAGCACTGTGTTAAACTAACTGGCCTGCAGTTGCTAGGACTGTCCTTATACCCTTTCTTGAATAAGGGTGTCATATTTGCCACTCTGCAACTCTGGCACCTCCCCTGCATCCAGGGAAGATTGGAAGATTATGGCAAACCCTTCTGCCATCTCCATCCCCACTTCCTTTAGCAACCTCGGATGCAAGCCATCCAGACCAGGTGACTTACCTACCCTAAGCAAAACCAGCCCTTTCAGTACCTCCCCCTCTCAATTTTTACCCTATCCATTGCCTCTACTCTCTCCCCTGCTACTGATATTTTGTTAAATTCCTCTTTCTTAGTAAACACTGATACAAAATACTCATTAAGTATTTTAGCCTTTCCCTGCACCTGTACGCATATATTACCCTTTGTCCCTAATAGGTCCCACTCTACTTCTTACTACACGCTTACTATTTACATGCCAGTGGAAGATTTTTGGATTCCTTTTTATGTTGATGGCGCCCGTCTGTCTCGGGAGACGATGGACAGCGCCCGGGTTGTATGCTGGAGTGTCCTCTCCAGTGTGTAGGCCTGGGCAAATAGTATGGAGACCCTGGGTTGCCCAAGCATCAGGACCTCCCCTCTCAGCATTGCTAGTATTGTCCAAAGGAAAGGAAAAAAAAAACAGCACTGTTTGGCACCAGCTCTGTTGCAGGAGTTGCCGGAAAGCTGCCTGATAAATGAAGGACTCCACTTCGGACTTCCTGTTGGGATTTGCTCTCTTAGCTTTCTTCTCCCCCAAGACACCCACAAGGCAGTGAGGCTATTTGCCCATAGCTTGGGGTCTGAGTCATGGGTACCAAGGTGGAGCCACACACCGGTGTGCCTGCATGCCATGCGTCTGAATGCTCAGCCTCCTCCGAGTCCTCAGTAGTTTAGCCTGGGACAGGGTGGGGGGGTGGTTACCCAGTTTGTGTATGTCGTCACAGGGAGGCACTTACTGATGGAGAGGCTACGTACTGGCGGGGAGAGGCTTTCACATGCGACCTTATGTTCGTAATACTTGTACTGCTAGCCAATGGTGAGAGCTGAAAATGAGAGGTGACAAGCAGACCAACCATTCCACGCCACCCACTTCACTAACATACGTGATGCACCATATCAACCGCAAATTGCCATTCTATTCTCACATTCTCTCTTTGCCAGTCTTATTTTCATCTTCACCTCTCGTCTCAACTTATTGTATATAGCCTGGTTCTCGCTTGAAGAATTCACCTGACATGCATCATACACCCTCATTTCTTGTTTAATCATAATCTCTATCTCCCTCATCATCCAAGGAGTCCTGTTTTTGGTTCCTCTACCGTTTGCGTTATTGGAATGTACCTACCCTGTACCTGAAGCATCTCTTCCTTAAAGATAACACATTGTTCCGATACAGCTTTTCCTGTCAGGTATCATTCTGGTAAATCCATGCTGCTTTCCCTCCAGGGTCAATATATCCTTACTAAGGTGTGATCCCCGGAACGGCTCACAGTACTCCAGGTGTGGTCTAACCAGGGCTTTGTATAACTGCCCCCTTGTATTCTCGTCCTCCAGATATAAAGCCAGCATTCCATTAAACTTTTAAATTATTTTCTGCACCTGTTCATGGCATTTTGATGGTCTAGATACCCGGACCCCCAAGTCTGTTTGGACCTCTACTGTTTCTCGCTTTTACCCTTCAGAAAGTACTCTGTTCTAACCTTTCAGGTTCAAAGTGGATGACCTCACATTTGCCTACATTAAGATCCATCTGCCTCATTCACAATCTTTCGATATCTCTTTGAAGGATTTTGTAGACTTTTCAAGACCAGTTTTAAAGAAGCTGACGGGTTGACTGGAACCCTGGATTATTTACCAGCAAAGGAAGCTGAGTTTGGTTAAAAGAACCAACTGTTCAAAATGGCATGCTGTGAAGATTGGCTGGATTTGTAAAATTGTGGTGCAGGCCATGTGGAAGGCTACAAACGAAGAGGCCTTAGGGGACTGTGAGAATGCTTTAAAACACCAGCGGGAAGAAATTCACTCATGTATCATCGAAGAGCGCCACACGGGTCCGCAGGAAGCAGCCCGCAGCCCCTGGGCAACTGAGGTAAGTCTGCATAGCGCTGCTTCGCGAACCGATTTCTCCTGCCCAGGTGTTGTTTTTGTAACACCAGTCAGTGCAAACATGGGAGGGAGAGGGTGGAAATTTACTGAACATGGAATGTTCAGCAAGAATGGTACAAGAACGGCCATCCCTAAGTGAAAGGCAGGCACGGTGCACGAAACAGAGCAGAAGAACACGACGCAGGATGTCAATGGATTATTAACTTTTCCATGTTCACAAAGGAGAGGAATTGACCATCTTGAGTTTCAGTGATACCACTGAGGTTGTATGCACCTCTATGTGCAAGCCTATTGTGTCTTAATGTTTGTAAAACCATTATTTGGATAAGTTTAAAGTCTTGGTCGATCTCACCTCTGGTTATCTTACAAAGAGAATTAAAACAAATACCCTGCTGCCTGTAGTCGTGACACTTTAAGTGTCACATGGACACAACTGTAAATTTCGATAAAAGAAAGCCAGTCTGACCTCTAGTTGAACTAAGAATCTACTGACTGCTATCAGTCTCTAATTGACTTCAGAAAGGCATTCAAGCTTTCTTTTATTTGACTTCAAAGACTCACACAAGGAAAGAAAGCTACTCTGGCCTCTAACTGCGTTGATCATTTAATTGTGAGCAATCAGCATGTAATTGAATTCAAAGCTGCAGAGAAATTACACCTTGTAGCTTTAAAGCCACAGACACCTGAACTTCAGTCGCTGAATATTACATTCTATGTTATGTGGTTTAATACTTCTTGTCTTTTAAAACTGAGTATCCTGCAGCCCACCATAAACTGTGTCAATGGGACATCTAGTGCATCTGGAGATGCATTCAGCACATATGTAAACTGTAGGAAGGGGTTAGAATCCGTTCCTTCCTTTCTGCTTACTTTATACACAATGATGTGTGACAGACACAGAAGGGTTCGAGATGTAAGATTTTAAATCATGTATGTTTATATAAGAATGCAAGAATTTTTAGTTGCAGGATTAAGGTTATTTGGCCCAATACCTTTACCTGCTTTCCTTATCACCATATTCTTCAATTGCTTCTCTCCTAACACATCTGGCTACTTCTTAATGCATTTGTCCCGTTTGCTACAATGGCGTTCTCTCATGGCTGTTTCCACAAGTCAATGATTCTTTCTTTGAAAAATCTCTGCTAATTTCCCCTTGTTCTATCTTCTTTTTAACCTGCGTGCCATAGAGTCATAGTAAAGGCCTGCTTGGGTATACAATTGAAACCCGACCCGAGCCTGACCAGACCACATCTAATCTGAACCCGACCCGGGCCCATGTCCTGTGGTTTTTTCCCGTGCCCAACCCGACCCGACTCAACTACCAGAAATTAATGATGCTAAGTCTTACTCTTACTTCCCTTTCCCTCCCTGACCAAAAGGCAGCACTGCCACTGTGTCCGACCCGGCCCAACCCGAGCTGAGCCCGAGTGCCGGACCCAGAAGAACAACCCGACTTGACCCGAACCTGACACGTAAGGCGGCACAGTGGCGCAGTGGTTAGCACCGCAGCCTCACAGCTCCAGGGGCCCGGGTTCGATTCCAGGTACTGCCTGTGTGGAGTTTGCATGTTCTCCCTGTGTCTGCGTGGGTTTTCTCCGGGTGCTCCGGTTTCCTCCCACAAGCCAAAAGACTTGCAGGTTGATAGGTAAATTGGCCATTATAAATTGTCACTAGTATAGGTAGGTGGTCGGGAAATATAGGGACAGGTGGGGATGTTTGGTAGGAATATGGGATTAGTGTAGGATTAGTATAAATGGGTGGTTGATGGTCGGCACAGACTCGGTGGGCCGAAGGGCCTGTTTCAGTGCTGTATCTCTAATCTAATCTAATGTTGCGGGTCCCATCTGGTTCGGGTCGGGTAGCCATGCTCTAAGTCATAGAGTCATTTACGGCACAGAAAGAGACCATTCAGCCCACCGAGTCCATGCTGGCTCTCCACAGAGCAATCCAGGCATTCCCACTCCCCTGCTCAATACCCGTAGCTCTGCAAGTTTATTTCCTTCAAGTGGCCATCCAATTTGTTTTTAAAGTCATTGTTTGTCTCCGCTTCCATCACCCTTGTGGGCAGCGAGTTCCAGAACATTACCACCCACTGTGTAAAAAAGTTCTTTGTCGTATTCCCCCTGCATCTCTTGCCCAAAAACCTTCAATCTGTGTCCCCTAGTCCCTGTACCATTAGTTAATAGGAACAGTTTTTCCTTGTCTAACTTGTCTACGCCTGTCACAATCTTGTACACCTCTATTAAATCTCCCCTCAATCTCCTTTGTTCTAAGGAGAACATAGAAACATAGAAAATAGAAGCAGGAGTAGGCCATTTGGCCCTTCAAGCCTGCACCGCCATTCAATACGATCATGGCTGATCGTCCAAACTCAGTACCCAGTTCTAGCTTTCTCCCCATATCCCTTGATTCCTTTAGCACTAAGAACTATATCTAACTCTTTCTTGAATATATTTAATGATTTGGCCTCAACCCTAGCTTTTCCAACCTAACCTTGTAACTAAAATCCCCCATCCCTGGAACCATTCTGGTAAATCTCCTCTGCACCCTCTCAAAGACCCTCACATCCTTCCTAAAGTGTGGTGACCACAACAGGGTGCAATTCTCCAGTTGGGGCCAAACCAGAGCTTTATAAAGGTTCAGCATAACATCCCTGCTTTTGTACTCAATGTCTCTATTTATGAAGCCCAAGATCCCATATGCTTATGAACCACTCTCTCAATATGTCTGCCACCTTCAAAGATCGATGGACAGGTAGCCCTAGGTGCCCCTGCTCCTGCACACTCGTTAGAACTGTGCCATTAAGTGTATATTGGCTCTTTTATTCCTTCTGACCGGATGTATCTCCTGATGTTTCAAGTCTCTTTTCCAAGAAGAATGAGTGCAAAGTTCACAACCTTTCCTCAGAATAAATTCCCTGATACCTGGGATCATAGCATTGCTCACCTCTGCATCTCCTTATAGAGTAGAGTGGCATAGCACAGAAGGAGGCCATTTGGCCCATTAAGTCTGTATCAGCTCTTTTGTAGAGCAATTCAATTTAGTCCCACTCCCTGGCTCTTTTCCTATATTCCTGCATTTTTTTCCCCTTCAAGTATTTATCTAATTCCCTTTTAAAGGCTGCTATTGAATCTGTTTTCAGCACCCTATCAGGCAGTGCATTCCAAATCCTAACCACCCTTGCATAAAAAGGTTTTTCTTCATGTCACCTCTGGTTCTTTTGCCGATCACCTTAAACCTGTGCCCCCGCTTATCGGCACTTCAGCCATTGGAAACAGCTTCTCGTTATTTACTCTATTTAAACACTTGATGATTTTAAACACCTCTATCAAATCTCCTCTTTACCTTCTCTGCTCGAAGGAGAACAACTCCAGCTTCTCCACTCTATCCACATAATTGCAGTCCCTCATTGTTGGAACCTTGAGGCCAATAATATCCACTCCTTGTTTAAGTGATCAATCCAGCAGGAAGCATTCCAATTAGCATGATTAGCAAAAATATGTCCTTTTCTCCCTTGTACTCTATCACAATATCAATAGAACACTGTGTGTTATTTGTTATTGTTTAATACGGAAGTACAATCTGCTGGTTTCATAGATACATAACATACTTCTTTATAACATCTTTGGTTTCATTAGGTTATTATACAATCCCTGCAAATCATATACAACTTTCCCTGACAATGTCTAATATGCTGTGAATGTTGCTTTAAAAATGCTTTGGGCTCATTGCATCCTATTTGCTAAAGTGGGAATCTAGAGACTTTATTAAATACATACCCATAAAGACCAAATAGACAGGGAGTAAAACATCCAGCCTGCACAACTTCTGACCTCCAATTTATTTACTCGTACATCTCTCTAAAATATTAATACACACTCACACATTGACTCAGAATTTGCTCAATGAAATAACAGCGGCTGAATGTTGTTATTAATGAGCAAATCATCCAACAACTTGCAGCAGAGAAGAGAAATTCTGTGAATTGAGAATCAGCACAAGTTGCCGGACAATTTGCGCCACTTTGTAAAAACGCACCTTGTACTTAACGTCCCATCATTTTCACGAAGTTGCACATTTGCACATTAATTGCCCATTAAACTCACCACAGTAGGTTAAGTCCAGCAAATATCAGCAATGGTACCCTTTTAAGGACATGTTAAATGTTAATGACTGTCAATTAAAATCTCTTGCCCAGAAAGTGAACAATTATTAATGTGCAGTCACAGTCCTTCATGTTTTGAATTGTTTTTTGTAAATTTTAAACATGTCAAATTTAAACTTTTAAAAGCATTTTCCTTACTTTTCCTTTCCGATTTTTATTGCTATTTCCACCTCTCTTACTCCTATCTTTCTTTCCCTCTCTTTATTTCTTTCTCTGATTGGGCATTAAGTTCACCCCACTCTAATTCACCCGCCTTCTCAGTCAAAGAACAAAGACCGGTACAGCACAGGAACAGGCCATTCGGCCCTCCAAGCCTGCACCGATCATGATGCCTGTCTAAGCTAAAACCTTCTGCATTTCCAGGGTCCGTATCCCTCTATTCCCATCCTATTCATGTATTTGTCAAGATGCCTCTTAAACGTCGCTATCGTACCTGCTTCCACCACCTCCCCCGGCAGCAAGTTCCAGGCACTCACCACCCTCTGTGTAAAAATCTTGCCTCGCACATCCTCTCTAAACTTTGCCCCTCGCACCTTAAAGCTATGTCCCCTAGTAACTGACTCTTCCACCCTGGGAAAAAGCTTCTGACTATCCACTCTGTTCATGCCGTTTATAACTTTGTAAACCTCTATCAAGTCGCCCCTCCACTTCCGTCATTCCAGTGAAAACAATCCGAGTTTATCCAACCTCTCCTCATAGCTAATACCCTCCAGACCAGGCAACATCCTGGTAAACCTCTTCTGTCGCCTTTCCAAAGCTTCCACATCCTTCTGGTAGTGTGGCAACCAGAATTGCACGCAATATTCTAAGTGTAGCCTAACTAAGGTTCTGTATAGCTGCAGCATGATTGCCAATTTTTATACTCTATGGCCCGACCGATGAAGGCAAGCATGCCGTATGCCTTCTTGACTACCTTATCCACCTGTGTTGCCACTTTCAGTGATCTGTGGACTGGTACGCCCAGATCTCTCTGCCTTTCAATACTCCTAAGGGTTCTGCCATTTACTGTATACTTCCCACCTGTATTAGACCTTCCAAAATGCATTACCTCACATTTGTCCGGATTAAACTCCATCTGCCATTTCTCCGCCCAAGTCTCCAACCGATCTATATCCTGCTGTATCCTCTGACAATCCTCATTGCTATCCGCAACTCCACCAACCTTTGTTTCGTCCGCAAACTTACTAATCAGACCAGCTACATTTTCCTCCAAATCATTTATATATACTCCAAACAGCAAAGGTCCCAGCACTGATCCCTGCAGAACACCACTAGTCACATCCCTCCATTCAGAAAAGCACCCTTCCCCTGCTACCCTCTGTCTTCTATGACTGAGCCAGTTCTGTATCCATCTTGCCAGCTCATCTCTGATTCCGTGTGACTTCATCTTTTGTACCAGTCTGCCATGAGGGACCTTGTCAAAGGCTTTACTGAAGTCCATGTAGACAACATCCACTGCCCTTCCTTCATAAATCATCTTCGTCAATTCCTCAAAAATCTCAATCAAGTTAGTGAGACACGACCTCCCCTTCACAAAACCATTCTGCCTCTCGCGGAAAAGTCCATTTGTTTCCAAATGGGAGTAAATCCTGTCCTGAAGAATCCTCTCCAATAATTTCCCTATCACTGACGTAAGGCTCACTGGCCTGTAATTTCCTGGATTCTCCTTGCTACCCTTCTTAAACAAAGGAACAACATTGGCTGTTCTCCAGTCCTCTGGGACCTCACTTGTAGCCAGTGAGGATACAAAGATTTCTGTCAAGGCCCCAGCAATTTCTTCCCTTGCCTCACTCAGTATTCTGGGGTAGATCCCATCTGGCCCTGGAGACTTATTTACCTTAATGTTTTTCAAAACGTTTACCACCTCCTCCTTTTTGATATCGACATGACCCAGACTATTTACACTCCCTTCCCTAGCCTCATCATCCACCAAGTCCTTCTCTTTGGTGAATACTGATGCAAAGTACTCATTTAGAACTCGCCCATTTCTTCTGGCTCCACGCATAGATTCCCTCCTCTGTCCTTGAGTGGGCCAACCCTTTCCCTGGCTACCCTCTTGCTTTTTATATACATATAAAAAGCCTTGGGATTCTGCTTAATCCTGTTGGCCAATGACTTTTCATGACCCCTTTTAGCCCTCCTGACTCCTTGCTTAAGTTCCTTCCTACTTTCTTTATATCCCTCAAGGGCTTCGTGTGTTCCCAGCCTTCTAGCCCTCATGAATGCTTCCTTTTTCTTTTTGACTAGGTTCACAATATCCCTCATTATCCAAAGTTCCTGAAACTTGCCAAACTTATCCTTTATCCAGAGTCTCCGCGGCCACGGCGTGCGGTAAGTCCATTGAAGAGAAGAAGGAGCAGCGGGTCCCTAGGGTATCCTTGCGAAAAGGTGCCCCGAACACCCAAAAATCCACGAACGGCTCCTCGGCCGCAACTTCAAAGTGCCCGCGGGAGATGGCTCGGAGAGCATCTGCAGCGCACTGTCGGCAATGCTGGTACCGGCGCACGAGGATGTTGCTCACCTCCCGAAGGACGCGAAGGAGATTTCCAGGTGTCGATGGTGGGAACTGAGGAAATGGCTTATTACCTTCACCCCTCCCCCGCCCCCCCCCCCCCCTTCCCCTTCCCAGCTCTACTCTCTCAGCTCAGCACACCCCCGCAACCCCCCTCCCCCCTCACAACCCCTTCCCAGCCCCCGCCTTGCACCATCTTCCCCCTGCACCCCCTTCCCCTGCACCCCCCCCACCCCCTTACAGCCCCCTTCCCAGCTCCCTCTCGCACCTCCTTCCCTCCACCCCTCCCCCTCGCACCCCCTCCTCCCACCGGCATCATCCTACACCTGTGTAGGGGCCCTAACAACCCCACTGCCTTGTGGGCGTCTCGGGAGAGAGCAAGGCTAAGGGAGTAAACCCTGACAGAAAATCCGGAGCGGAACCCCGTAGGCGGTCATGAGTCACCTTTGGTATGTTTCCGCAGTTCCTGCAGCCATACCAGTGCCAAACGTCATGCTCTGCACTCCTTTAGACCCCATTTGAAAGACTCCCACAAGTCAGATGTTGATTTACCGTCAAACAGCCGCCTCCAATCTGGTCCAAGAGATGGGCTGAGGGAGAGAGAGGGAGAGAAAGAGAAAGAGAGATAGAGAGAGAGAGAGAGATGGGGTGAGGGGGAGAGAGGGAGAGAGAGAGAAAGAGAGATAGAGAGAGAGAGAGAGATGGGGTGAGGGGGAGAGAGGGAGAGAGAGAGAAAGAGAGATAGAGAGAGAGAGAGAGAGATGGGGTGAGGGGGAGAGAGGGAGAGATAGAGATAGAGAGAGAGAGAGAGAGATGGGGTGAGGGGGAGAGAGGGAGAGAGAGAGAAAGAGAGATAGAGAGAGAGAGAGAGATGGGGTGAGGGAGAGAGAGGTAGAGAGAGAGAGAGAGAAAGAGAGAGAGATGGGGTGAGGGAGAGAGAGACGAATGGGCTGAGGGAGAGAGAGAGAAAGATACAGAGATGGGCTGAGGGAGAGATAGAGAGAGAGAGAGATGGGCTGAGGGAGAGAGAGGGAGAGAGATAGAGAGAGAGAGAGAGATGGGGTGAGGGGGAGAGAGACGGATGGGCTGAGGGAGAAAGAGAGAGAGAGAGAGAGAGAGATGGGCTGAGGGAGAGAGAGGGAGGGAGTGAGAGAGGGATAGAGAGAGAGATGGGGTGAGGGAGAGAGAGGGAGAGAGAGAGAGAGAGATAGAGAGAGAGATGGGGTGAGGGAGAGAGAGACGGATGGGCTGAGTGAGAGAGAGACGGTTGGGCTGAGGGAGAAAGAGAGAGAGAGAGAGAGAGAGAGAGATGGGCTGAGGGAGAGAGAGACGGATGGGGTGAGGGAGAGAGAGGGAGGGAGTGAGAGAGAGATAGAGAGAGAGATGGGGTGAGGGAGAGAGAGACGGATGGGCTGAGGGAGAGAGAGACGGATGGGGTGAGGGAGAGAGAGAGAAAGAGAGACAGAGAGAGAGAGAGAGAGACGTGGTGAGGGGGAGAGAGACGGATGGGCTGAGGGAGAGAGAGCGAGAGAGAGAGAAAGATACAGAGATGGGCTGAGGGAGAGATAGAGAGAGAGAGAGGGAGAGAGATGGGCTGAGGGAGAGAGAGGGGTTAGAGAGAGAGAGAGAGAGAGATGGGGTGAGGGAGAGAGAGAAGGAAGGGCTGAGGGAGAAAGAGAGAGAGAGAGAGAGAGAGAGATGGGCTGAGTGAGAGAGAGACGGATGGGCTGAGGGAGAAAGAGAGAGAGAGAGAGAGAGATGGGCTGAGGGAGAGAGAGAGAGAGAGATAGAGAGGGAGATGGGCTGAGTGAGAGAGAGACGGATGGGCTGAGGGAGAAAGAGAGAGAGAGAGAGAGAGAGATGGGCTGAGGGAGAGAGAGGGAGAGAGAGATGGGCTGAGGGAGAGAGAGACGGATGGGGTGAGGGGGAGAGAGACGGATGGGCTGAGGGAGAAAGAGAGAGAGAGAGAGAGAGAGATGGGGTGAGGGAGAGAGAGACGGACGGGCTGAGGGAGAAAGAGAGAGAGAGAGAGAGATGGGCTGAGGGAGAGAGAGAGATGGATGGGGTGAGGGAGAGAGAGGGAGGGAGAGAGAGAGAGATAGAGAGAGAGATGGGGTGAGGGAGAGAGAGACGGATGGGCTGAGGGAGAGAGAGACGGATGGGGTGAGGGAGAGAGAGCGAGAGAAAGATACGGAGATGGGTTGAGAGAGAGAGAGAGAGATAGAGAGAGAGATGGGGTGAGGGAGAGAGAGACGGATGGGGTGAGGGGGAGAGAGACGGATGGGGTGAGGGGGAGAGAGAGAGAGAGAGATAGAGAGAGAGATGGGGTGAGGGAGAGGGAGACGGATGGGCTGAGGGAGAGAGAGAGACGGATGGGCTGAGGGAGAGACAGAGAGAGAGATGGGCTGAGGGAGAGAGAGACGGATGGGGTGAGGGAGAGAGGGAGGGAGAGAGAGAGAGATAGAGAGAGAGTTGGGGTGAGGGAGAGAGAGACGGATGGGCTGAGGGAGAGAGAGACGGATGGGGTGAGGGCGAAAGAGAGAGAGAGAGAGAGAGAGATGGGCTGAGGGAGAGAGAGACGGATGGGGTGAGGGAGAGAGAGGGAGAGAGAGAGAGGGAGATAGAGAGAGACGGATGGGCTGAGGGAGAGAGAGACGGATGGGCTGAGGGAGAGAGAGACGGATGGGCTGAGGGAGAGAGAGGGAGAGAGAGAGATGGAGAGACAGAGAGAGAAGGGGTGAGGGATAGAGAGCGAGAGGAAAGATACGGAGATGGGCTGAGGGAGAGAGAGAGAAAGAGAGAGAGATGGGCTGAGGGAGAGAGAGAGAGACGGATGGGCTGAGGGAGAGAGAGGGAGAGAGAGAGAGAGTGATAGAGAGAGAGATGGGGTGAGGGAGAAAGAGCGAGAGAAAGATACAGAGATGGGCTGAGGGAGAGAAAGAGAGAGAGAGAGAGAGATGGGATGAGGGAGAGAGAGGGAGAGGGAGAGAGAGAGAGAGACATAGAGAGAGAGATGGGGTGAGGGAGAGAGAGACGGATGGGGTGAGGGGGAGAGAGACGGATGGGCTGAGGGAGAAAGAGAGAGAGAGAGAGAGAGAGAGAGAGATGGGCTGAGGGAGAGAGAGACGGATGGGGTGAGGGAGGAAGAGAGAGAGAGAGAGAGAGAGAGATGGGCTGAGGGAGAGAGAGAGACGGATGGGGTGAGGGAGAGAGAGGGAGAGAGAGAGAGAGTGAGATAGAGAGAGAGATGGGATGAGGGAGAGGGAGACGGATGGGCTGAGGGAGAGAGAGACGGATGGGGTGAGGGAGCAAGAGGGAGAGAGAGAGATAGAGAGTCAGAGTGAGAGATGGGGTGAGGGAGAGAGAGCGAGAGAAAGATACGGAGATGGGCTGAGGGAGAGAGAGAGAGAGAGAGAGATGGGCTGAGGGAGAGAGAGAGACGGATGGGCTGAGGGAGAGAGAGGGAGAGAGAGATAGAGAGAGATAGAGAGAGTGATAGTGAGAGAGATGTGGTGAGGGAGAGAGAGCGAGAGAAAGATACAGAGATGGGCTGAGGGAGAGATAGAGAGAGAGAGATGGGCTGAGGGAGAGAGAGACGGATGGGGTGAGGGAGAGAGAGGGCGACAGAGAGAGAGAGAGATAGAGTGAGAGATGGGGTGAGGTAGAGAGAGCGAGAGAAAGATACAGAGATGGGCTGAGTGAGAGAGAGAGAGAGAGAGATAGGCTGAGGGAGAGACAGAGAGACAGAGAGAGATGGGGTGAGGGGGAGAGAGACGGATGGGCTGAGGGAGAGAGAGAGTGAGAGAGAGAAAGATACAGAAATGGGCTGAGTGAGAGAGAGAGAGAGAGAGATGGGCCGAGGGAGAGGGAGACGGATGGGGTGAGGGAGCGAGAGAGGGAGAGACAGCGCGAGAGAAAGATACAGAGATGGGCTGAGGGAGAGAGAGAGAGATGGACTGAGGAAGAGAGAGAGATGGGCTGAGGGAGAGAGAGAGAGAAAGATACAGAGATGGGCTGAGGGAGAGATAGAGAGAGAGAGAGATGGGCTGAGGGAGAGGGAGAAAAAGAGAGAAGGAGAGAGAGAGAGATGGGGTGAGGGGCAGAGAGACGGATGGGCTGAGGGAGAAAGAGAGAGAGAGAGAGAGATGGGCTGAGGGAGAGAGAGACGGATGGGGTGAGGGAGAGAGAGGGAGGGAGAGAGAGAGACGGATGGGCTGAGGGAGAGAGAGACGGATGGGGTGAGGGAGAAAGAGAGAGAGAGAGAGAGAGATGGGCTGAGGGAGAGAGAGAGAAAGAGAGATAGAGAGAGAGAGAGAGACGGGGTAAGGGGGAGAGAGACGGATGGGCTGAGGGAGAGAGCGAGAGAGAGAGAAAGATACAGAGATGGGCTGAGGGAGAGATAGAGAGAGAGAGAGAGAGATGGGCTGAGGGAGAGAGAGGGAGAGATAGAGAGAGATAGAGAAAGAGATGGGGTGAGGGAGAGAGAGACGGATGGGCTGAGGGAGAGAGAGACGGATGGGCTGAGGAGAGAGAGAGAGAGAGATAGAGAGAGAGAGATGGGCTGAGGGAGAGAGAGTCGGATGGGGTGAGGGAGAAAGAGAGAGAGAGAGAGAGAGATGGGCTGAGGGAGAGAGAGGGAGAGAGAGAGGGAGAGGGAGAGAGAGAGGGAGAGAGAGCGCGAGAGAGAGAGAGAGAGAGATGGGCTGAGGGAGAGAGAGAGAGAGAGAGATGGACTGAGGGAGAGAGAGAGACGGATGGGCTGAGGGGAGAGAGAGAGAGAGAGAGAGAGAGATGGGCTGAGGGAGAGAGAGAGAGAAAGATACAGAGATGGGCTGAGGGAGAGGGAGAGAAAGAGAGATAGAGAGAGAGAGAGATGGGGTGAGGGGGAGAGAGACGGATGGGCTGAGTGAGAGAGAGACGGATGGGCTGAGTGAGAGAGAGAGAGAGAGAGAGAGAGAGTGAGATGGGCTGAGGGAGAGAGACGGATGGGCTGAGTGAGAGAGAGAGAGAGAGACGGATGGGGTGAGGGAGAGAGAGGGCGACAGAGAGAGAGAGAGAGAGAGTGAGAGATGGGGTGAGGTAGAGAGAGCGAGAGAAAGATACAGAGATGGGCTGAGTGAGAGAGAGAGAGAGAGAGAGGCAGGTCATGTTACAGTTGTATAGGACTTTGGCTCGGCCACATTTGGAATACTGCGTACAGTTCTGGTCGCCACATTATCAAAAGGATGTGGATGCTTTGGAAAGGGTGCAGAGGAGGTTCACCAGGATGTTGCCTGGTATGGAGGGCGCTAGCTATGAAGAGAGGTTGAGTAGATTAGGATTATTTTCATTAGAAAGACGGAGGTTGAGGGGGGACCTGATTGAGGTGTACAAAATCATGAGAGGTATAGACAGGGTGGATAGCAAGAAGCTTTTTCCCAGAGTGGGGGTTTCAATTACTAGAGGACACGAGTTCAAAGTGAAAGGGGAAAGGTTTAGGGGGGATTTGCGTGGAAAGTTCTTTACGCAGAGGGTGGTGGGCACCTGGAACGCATTGCCAGCAGAGGTGGTAGATGCGGGCACGATGGAGTCTTTTAAGATGTATCTAGACAGATACATGAATGGGCAGGAAGAAAAGAGATACAGAAGCTTAGAAAATAGGCGACATGTTTAGAGAGAGGATCTGGATTGGCGCAGGCTTGGAGGGCCGAAGGGCCTGTTCCTGTGCTGTAATTATCTTTGTTCTTTGTTCTGAGAGAGAGACGGATGGGGTGAGGGAGAGAGAGGGAGGGAAAGAGAGAGACGGATGGGCTGAGGGAGAGAGAGACGGATGGGGTGAGGGAGAGAGAGAGAGAGAGAGATGGGCTGAGGGAGAGAGAGAGAAAGAGAGATAGAGAGAGAGAGAGAGAGACGGGGTGAGGGGGAGAGAGACGGATGGGCTGAGGGAGAGAGCGAGAGGGAGAGAAAGATACAGAGATGGGCTGAGGGAGAGATAGAGAGAGAGAGAGAGAGAGAGATGGGCTGAGGGAGAGAGAGGGAGAGATAGAGAGAGATAGAGAGAGAGATGAGGTGAGGGAGAGAAAGAGAGAGAGAGATAGAGAAAGAGATGGGGTGAGGGAGAGAGAGACGGATGGGCTGAGGGAGAGAGAGACGGATGGGCTGAGGGAGAGAGAGAGAGAGAGAGATAGAGAGAGAGATGGGCTGAGGGAGAGAGAGACGGATGGGCTGAGGGAGAGAGAGACGGATGGGCTGAGGGAGAAAGAGAGAGAGAGAGATAGAGAGAGAGATGGGCTGAGGGAGAGAGAGACGGATGGGGTGAGGGAGGGAGAAAGAGAGAGAGAGAGAGAGATGGGTTGAGGGAGAAAGAGGGAGGGAGAGAGAGAGAGATAGACAGAGAGGTGGGGTGAGGGAGAGAGAGAGAGAGAGATAGAGAGAGAGATGGGGTGAAGGAGAGAGAGAGACGGATGGGCTGAGTGAGATTGAAATGGATGGGCTGAGGGAGAAAGAGAGAG